>NC_085141.1:45083217-45181880 GCF_024139115.2 Armigeres subalbatus | reverse complement strand
AGTGGTCAGTCCAGGATGTTTTCGTGTGGGAAACATTCTTGACTGCCTGGGAAATACAACCATTGTCCTTGCCACCGTTGACGGCATGAAATGCTTTCTATTAATAACTGTGGAAATGCTAATAGAACAATTAGCAGATCAAGTTTCACTTGGAATGTAGACCATAGAAGATGAAGAAGATGTAGTGATAAACATCAAAGTTTTTTTCACAAATGTTTGTTTATTGGCACTTAATTCATATGTACATATTGAAATCAAATCACCTTTTTACGCGCTGATTGTTTTCATTATTTTTTCTTTGTATATTTAAGATTCAATAAGCGCACAATAACTACTAAAGATGTAAAAACAAAATGGCGAAAAGTGTTGCTTTTCGATTAAAATATTCAACAGTATAGTGGAAAAAAGGCAAAGGGCTGGTAGTGGATCGCGTGAAGTAGTTATTTCTGGTGACAAGATAATGTAGTAATTATGTAATTCTGAACGAAGTTTATCAATCTGTATGTTAAACTAATACGTAATTCAAGCATTCTAAATGTTGTGTGATACTGGTTATAACAATGTTATCAATTTCGCGTTAAAATATTCATTGTCACCACTCTGACCTTTTAATGACTTCAACTTTTCGCAGCGTTTGTATCAAGATTGAAATGTGTTTCTCTGATGTCCATAATGACTGTCAGTAAGTTTCTTACAATTACACCATCCTTAACACAGTGTTATTAGATTACACTGAAGCAAATCTAGTTTCTTCGCCGGGCCGGGCAACTGGGCCGAAGAGAAGAAAAAGCTCTACGTCAGTTCTTGATCCGGGTGGTGAGTGAAGGCAAAAATAGTGAAGAAACGTGCGCTTTTTTCTTCTTTTCCATCGTGAAGGCACTCATCGTCACGTGTGCGTCGTTATTGTTGGAGTTGGATCCAGAAGCGGGTGGTTCGGAACCGGAGGAAGAATTCAACGGGAGGCATCGCTAGAAAATGTTTTCAAAAGTAAGTAATAACCGTTACACGATGTGGAGTGACGCGTGAGTCATAAGATTTAACGACTGTAGCCACAGCTGCGGTAATCATGAACACTGCGGCGATACTTCAAATGTCTTTACGGCATAATTTTCCAAGAATAGTCTTGTCGTAATGTTGTGTCGCGGGTTATTATGAGTTCTTGGAATCCGCGGATTTGACTAGTTTCAACTCGAGTTTGCCTGTTTTAAAGCAGCGTATTAAATGTGTTGTCGCGAGGTTGTTGTTTTCTGGGAAAATTTTACTTCAATAACCTGAACAACGAAACAACAATTATTTCTGAATTGGTTATAGTTTACTATAAATTATTTTTTGATAACCTTTAGTTTTATTGAATCTTTTTCTAAATAATATTTTATAAGCTTATAATCCATGTCAATTTAAAATCCTTTATCTTGACCTATGTTTTTGCTCATACACAGCCAGGGGAGCGGGCCATTTGGCATAAAGTCATTTGGCATAACGCCATTTGGCATAAGGTCATTTGGCATAAAGGCCATTTGGCATAACGGTCATTTGGCATAACGGACATTTGGCATAATTGTAACCAACGTCAAAAGTGAGGGTCTTTTGGCATAACGGACATTTGGCATAATTTTTCTTTGCGTTCGCTAAATGGTGACTAAGTGGTGCGGGAAACACCCCGGAATAGTAAATATAACACCCGTCAATAACAATATTAAAAAGACATTGTCCTCTCGTGGAAAGAATGCATTTGCAATGCAATGCAAAAGTAGGCGCATGCCCGGACTAGAGCAGTGGTGGATATAATCCCCTCTTTAAAAGAAGGCGTGTTGCCGGATTATGGCAATGAAGGATGAGATCCCTTCTTTAAAAATAGGTGCTTGCCCGGATTAAGGTCATGGTGGATCCGATCCATTCTTTAAAGGAAGGCGCTTGCATGGATTATGGCAATGGATGATGTGATCCCTTCTTTAAAATTAGGCGCTTGTCCGGATTATGACAATGGTGGATGTGATTCCTTCTTTAAAAGAAGGCGCTTGCCCGGATTGAGGCAATGGTGGATGTGATCCCTTCTTTAAAAATAGGCGCTTGCACGGATTATGGCAATGGAGGATTTGATTTGTTCTTTAAAAATAGGCGCTTGTCCGGATTGAAGCAATGGTGGATGTAATCCCTTCTTTAAAAGAAGGCGCTTGTCCGGATTGAGGCAATGGTGGATGTGATCCCTTCTTTAAAAGTAGGCACTTGCCCGGATTATGACAATGGTTGATGTGATTCCTTCTTTAAAAGAAGGCGCTTGCCCGGATTGAGGCAATGGTGGATGTGATCCCTTCTTTAAAAATAGGCGCTTGCACGGATTATGGCAATGGAGGATTTGATTTGTTCTTTAAAAATAGGCGCTTGTCCGGATTGAGGCAATGGTGGATGTAATCCCTTCTTTAAAAGTAGGTGTGTGGCCTGAATTGTGGCAATGCAATGGTGGATGTGATCCCTTCTTCAAAAGTAGGCCCTGCCCGGATTATGGGACTGGTAGATGTGACTCCTTCTTTATAAGTAGGCGCTTGACAGGAATAAATCAATGGTAGATGTGATCTCTTCCCCGAAAAGCACAATTCAGATTGATTTGGTTGCAATAACTCATATGTGACTTGATTGGTTTTAGTAACTCGTCTACGACAAGTGTGTTGCTTGAGTTTTTAAAGTTAGGCGCTTACCCGGATTAAGGCAATGGTGGATTTGATCTGGTCTTACGGCGCATGCTCGGATTGAAGCAATGGTGGGCGAATCCCTACTTTAAAAGTAGGCATGTGGCCGGAATAAGTCATTGATGGATGTGATCCCTCTCTCGGAAGTAATTCTGCCGTTTTGTTATTTCGTTCTTCTGGAAAATGTCTACCATCAATCTAAATTTATCAGAAAACAGCCTCGACCTACTTTATCTACGCTAAACATTACATGAAATATCCCTTTCGCTTTCACAGCTCGAAATTATGCTTAATGTCCGTTATGCCAAATGACCCACTCTTTTCTTACAGTTCAAAATTATGCCAAATGTCCCTTATGCCAAATGACCATTATGCCAAATGGCCTTTATGCCAAATGACCTTATGCCAAATGGCGTTATGCCAAATGACTTTATGCCAAATGACCCAGACCCCACAGCCAGTATTGACTAGTGTCCTGGAAAAGTTTGTTGTGTTTCCAAGCAATAATATTTGCAGCTGTTATCATTTCTTCAAACTGTTTCACCAAATTGAATCATTTGAGATAAAACGCTTTTTAAAGCACGTTGACCTGCATTTACAAAACAAAGCAAAAGAAAGGATACATCTCATAATTTCCCTCGGGACTACCCTTAGACGGTTTAATACATTCTACTAAAAGAGCTTAATATATTTTTCTGTGCAGCGTTGTTGAAAATACCTGAGAATTAATTCTTAACTTGATTTCACAATTAAGCCATAGAACGGGAGCATTTCGTACCAATCGCTTCGATTACATTATTAGGTGATCATTATTGTTGATGACCAGATTGCATTACTCACAATGGTTTGGAATTATTGTTTAAACGAATTAGCAAATAGGTTAAGATACCGCGATCGATTTTTATGCACCTTCCCAACGGTGCTACAAATCGCATCCGAGTGTACACTCGTTTTACACTTTTGGAATAGTTACATACATCACGTACAAATCAGCCATCAAAATCCATTTTTTTTCACTCCTTGCGGTATTCATGACTTTCGGGTGTATTATGGAAAAAAAATTTGTTGCTATAACTTTGGAGTCCATAGTTTGATCCAACCAATTTTCAAAATGAATGATAAGTCAGGAATCCCATTTGAATGCATCTCGTTGGTTGAGAAAAGGTGCAAATAAAAATAGCTAGACTATTTACGCGCATTTTGTACAAAAATAGTATTTTCGTCATAATTTCTGAACCCAAAGTTTGATCTAGTCATTTTTCAATAGAAAACTATGAAACTTTTGAGTCCATTGCTATTCAATTTTCATTAGGACACAATGTGAAGGCTCTACAAGACGTAAGCGGTTACATCGTTGCAATGCCGACAACCAATCGCCGCGATTCTATTGTTAGATCTTGCAGGCAATGTTCCATTTACTAACGGTGACAGAATCGCAATCGAATTATTTTATCTTAAGGGGGATATTCTGCAAGATAAAATCTTCTAGAAAACCTTTAATTATAAGGCCATCTGTGCTGATGACGCATTTTGACTTATTTTACACATTGTCGTCAATGGCAATTGTACTAAAACGAAGCGTTTTATCACAAAGTCGGTGAAGGCAATATTTCTCTGCCCCTTTTTCGCATTTGCATTAGGTGACGAGAAATTTGTTGTTTGTCTTGTTATGATCCAAAAAGACTTATGCTTCTTTTATATCGTCGTTTTTGCCTTTCTCGTATACTAAGTATACGGTAAAGGCTATATGATCGCTCCAAAAACAAACTTTTTATAGAAGGCCCGGAGACCCATAGTGTTATATACCAATCGACTCAGTTCGACGAATTGAGGTGATGTCTGTGTGTGTGTGTGTGTGTGTGTGTGTGTGTGTGTGTGTGTGTGTGTGTGTGTGTGTGTGTGTGTGTGTGTGTGTGTGTGTGTGTGTGTGTGTGTGTGTGTGTGTGTGTGTGTGTGTGTGTGTGTGTGTGTGTGTGTGTGTGTGTGTGTGTGTGCGCAAAACTACTCAACAAAATGTCACTCATTTTTCGGGCACTTATCCTCAACCGATTTGCTCGCAACAAGTTGCATTCGACGCAGAATCCTGTCCCATTGTTTCCTATTTGAAATTGGCCAGATCGAACTATGGGATCGAAAGTTATGGCCAAAATACAAATTCAAACGAAAAAATCGCGTAAAAAATGTCACTCATTTTTCAAGCACTTATCCTCAACCGATTTGCTCGCAACAAGTTGCATTCGACGCAGAATCCTGTCTTATTGTTTCCTATTTAAAATTGGCCAGATCGAACTATGGGATCGAAAGTTATGGCCAAAATACAAATTCATACGAAAATATTGCGTAAGAAATGTCACTCATTTTTCAGGCACTTATTCTCAACCGATTGGACAGGTCGGACTATGGGATCGGAAGTTATGACCAAAATACCTTTTTTCATAAAAATCGCAAAAAATGTCACCTATTTTTCGGACACCTAACCTTAATCGATTCACACGCAACAAGTTGCATGCGACGCAGAATCCTGTCCCATTGTTTCCTATTGAAAATTGGCTAGATCGGACTATGGGATCGGAAGTTATGGCCGAAACACCATTTTAGCCTTTTTATACGAAAAGGCTGTATGTTCGCTCCAAAAACCTTTACAGAAGGCCTGGAGACCCTTAGTGTTATATATCAATCGATTCAGCTCGACGAACTGAGATGATGTCTCTGTCTCTCCCACTTCATACGGGAGTTTGGCAGAAAGACGGTCATGAGATTTATATCATAACAAATATTGCCCTCCGCTCGCGTGATGGGAATGACATTTTCGTTTTCTTTTTGTGTAGTCGGAGCTTCAGTTCAACTAACATCCAAAAGTGATATCCTTAAAATATATGACTGGGTGAAATAAAACAGGGTTATGTACGTCAAAAGATTGGAAAAGGAAACAAAATGTCGAAATTCTTATTAGCATATTGTAGATCAAGCTGAAAACCGAACCGAGGTCCCGCGAAATCGCATTTTCTCGCATTTCCGGATATTGCAACTGCATCGCGAGTAGTGCGCAACTGTGCCATAGTCGGGCACCACTCGCGATACAGTTGCGACATCCGGAAATGGGACAAAATATGATTTTCGGTTTTCAACTGGATCTACAATATCTTTGCCATAAATAATCTGATTTTCATAGAACGGACAAAGAAATTTGTCTTTTTTACTCCTAGCCACTAGCTCATCTTTTTTCAAGCACACACATTTTACGAAGGTCGAGAAAGGCACCATCACCGCTAGGTGGATTAATCTGGGTTTTATCAATTAAGAGCGAAATCTGCTATTCCATTAATGCACCCAAACACATCGTTTTTTTATGGCAAGGTTTCGTTTACATCTGTCGAATTACCGATTGCTTCGTCAGTTTTTAATTGACATAAATGGCTAATCTGAACATTTTGTCTAAAATGCAACAGCTAAATTTACAATCGATCAATTTGTGGAAATTAATTCATGGAAGTAAGATTGAATATATAGAATACCCCTACTTCAGTCCCTCTAAATCCAGAACGTTCATGTTTCTTCAAACAATTATATTTTGTATGAATGTAACAGTGATATATTTATTTGCATTCATGAATTTGACATGTACAAGCCAATAGGTAAATTTCAATATACAAAACATTCCCTTTTTCAACCCCCCTCTCACAACCTAGATATGTCCCATATTGTTAAAATAATCATATTATTTATTATAATATAGAAATTATTTTAAAAAAATGAAGAAAAAAATACTCTGGATAATCGAGTCTAAAATTCTGGATAATCGAATCCCGGATAATCGAGTCCGACCTGTATACGATATCACCGAACTCTGCAATATTTGGTAAAATCGCCTCTTTCCGAAAATTATAAAACATGCATTTTTTGTTTTGCCACTATAGTAACCAAGTTTGAAAAGGGTAATCTAAAAATTCGACCTTTTTTAAATAAACTTTTTTATCATAACTTTTGAAATAAATACTTTATCGATTTTCAATCTATAGTCATGAAATTTAATCTCTTAATTTTACATATTATATTAAATATTAAGAGACGTCGACCGTTTTGGGGACGATGCTTGAGAAATAAAAAAATGTTGAATACAAGCACCATCCACAACATATAGGGTAAGACGATATATTATGCCCCCTCCTAAGGCAATACCTTGATAACTTTTTACTTTTCAATGCAATTTATGCAAACTTTGCGTTATTTGGTAGTCCAGGAAGTCGCAAATGCATTGCCCGTGAGTAGTCATATAAAAATATTACAGATAACACGTAATAAAGCTTTTTTGAAAAGTCGTGAAAAAATGGATTTCAAAAAGTGCCTAGGCAATATATATATATATATATATGCCCCACCTCAGCCAAAGACATTTCATAGCCCTTCATTAGTATTTTATCATTCCCATAATAAAAATGTTACAAAGCCTTATGTAATCGGCATTAGAAAACCAACATAAGTCCATTTAATCAGGTTTGAAATACATTTCAATAGTTTCCATATAATTTGGAGGCAACTGCTGCTAGCTCGCCGCGCTTGTGTCCAGTTGGTAAGGGCATATCGTCCTGCCTACACTGGGCGTGAAATATATGTTCAAAAAAAAAACGTTACATTTTCGAAGATGGATGCAATTTTATATCATATTAACCACCGAGAAAATTTTTTTTTTGTTGGCCAACTGAGTGTTCCAATGTAAGTTTTGCGGACAGTATGCTAGCATCGCTCTAGAATGTTGAGCAATCAAACATTGAAAGTTACATCAAACCTGTTACTTCTTGTAATTGTATAATAGCAATTATTTTCATTATGTAATACAAAAATACTTCCACATTCACATAGTATGATGATTTCACAAATATTTATATGCACCAACTGATTTTGACCCTTAGTTAGTTATAGTTTTCTAGAAATCAAAAGGGAGCGTTTTGGCCAGGTGGGGCGCATTATACCGTCTTACCCTACACCTAACAAACATGGAGACGCATGGTGGCCCAACATGTTGCTTCCATGGCGAAGCAGTGACTTATTATTTTTTGAAGACTTCTTCACCCGAACTGCTCCCTCGACCTATCGATTTTTTTTTTGCACAATGTGAAAAAAAAATGGGTTGAAATTTATTGAATTTGTGATGTTTGTCCTTGAATCATCCCAAATACATACGAAAGTGTAATGGTTGTTACGTCAACAATATAATTATGGGCAGTATCGTATATTGCTTTCATATTGGACAAAATTTTAGCAGCCGCCATCTGCCCATTCAAAAATTATTCATATTTTTCTAAGCAATGTTGGCGTTGGTAACACATAACGATCAGATTTATTATCATACTGCTTTCATCATCCACTCGAAATCCTTCTACAATTGATTTGGTTTCAACTGATTCAAGTCAGCTGTGTGGCCAATTTGGTAACTCATGCTGACTTTGACTCTGATCACCTTCCTGTGACATTTGAAATCTCACAAGAAGCCATTTATAATCCAATCAGCTCTACTTTTAATTATCATAGAGCTGATTGGGATTTATATAAAACGTATATCGATATGAATTTTGATGTTGATATTCCTCTCGATACCAAAAGTGATATTGATAATGCTCTTGTATCTTTGACAATTTTAATTGTCGAAGCCAAAGGTATTGCAATTCCTAAATGTGAAATTAAATTCAACTCCATTATTATTGACGACGATCTTCAGCTACTGATCCATCTTAAAAATGTGAAAAGAAGGCGATACCAAAGAACTCGCGATCCCGCGTTGAAAGTTATTTGGCGAGATTTGCAAAATGAAATTAAAAAACGTTTCGCTATTCTGAGAAATACCAACTTTGAGAATAATGTCTTGAAGTTCGAAGCCCTTTTGGAAATTAACGAAAATTCTTAAAAAACCTCAAAAACCAATTCCAGCGCTTAAAAAGGGGAAATAAAATTTTATTAACAAATGGCGTAAAGGCTCAAAAACTTGCTCAGCAGTTCGAGAGTGCCCATAATTTTAGTCTAGGTCTCACTAGTTCAATTGAGGATCAGGTTACACGGAGCTTCGAAGGCATTCTCAATCAAGAGAATGTTTTTGACCCTTCATTGGAAACTAATTTGCATGAAGTGAGATCTATTACTAGAAAATTTAAAAATATGAAAGCCCCGGGTGATGATGATATTTTCTACATACTTATAAAAAAACTTCCTGAGAGCTCTTTATCCTTTTTGGTTAATTTATTTAACAAATGTTTTTCATTGGCATACTTCCCAGATAAATGGAAAAATACCAAAGTTGTTCCAATTTTGAAGCCGGACAAAAATCCAGCTGAGGCTTCTAGTTACCGCCCAATCAGTTTGCTTTCTTCAATAAGCAAACTGTTTGAAAAGATTATTTTAAATAGAATGATGGTTCATATTAATGACAATTCTATTTTTGCTGATGAGCAATTTGGTTTTCGCCATGGGCATTCAACCACCCATCGGTTATTAAGAGTAACGAATTTAATTCGGCTCAACAAATCTGAAAGATATTCGACTGGAGTTGCTCTTCTTGATTTGACAGTGTTTGGCATGAAGGTTTGATTGTAAAATTGGTGCATTTTAATTCTTTCTCTGTACATTATTAAACTGATCCAAAATTATTTATCAGATCGCTCACTGCAGGTAAACTATCAGAATTCCAAATCTGATAGATTACCTGTAAGAGCTGGTGTTCCCCAAGGCAGCATTACACAGATTATATAACATTTTCACTTCTGAATTACCTGATTTACCACCAGGGTGTCAAAAATCTCTGTTTGCAGATGACACAGTGGTGTGCCCCCGAAAACGCGAGCACTTTGAAACTTGGATTCTGTCAGGAGTGACCTTAAGGCACTGAGTGGGGTTTTGGAAATTTCCCCCAGGTCTGCGGAAATGTTCCCATGTAACACGGACATGGGACATAATACAGGCCTTTTCCAAACTTTTCATATTATTTAGTTCACTTTTGTTAAAATGAACTAAATAAAATTCTTGAGAAATGCCCCTCTGGGAAGTACCAGAGTGAGATTTCTTTTTCATCTTAATTACTTGGACTGGCGCAAATCCAAGTAATTGAGAAATTTCAATTTTAATCTCATCCATTGATTTATCATCACTAGGGAGACCTGCAAGACGAATTTGAATAATTGTTCAGTTTTGTCGTCGTACGTGAAGAATTTATGCCGATTCTCAGTTAAATACTGAAGAAGACGTTTGCGATCGTCAAAGGATCCCGGCAAAACGCGGCAGTCACCCTTCCTGGCAAACTGAAACGAAACCTTGATCCCCTGAAGGTTACTCAAGATTTCATTCCGAAAGCCAGAAAACCCAATTTTGTCATTAATCAAATCGAACTGATTGCTCAGTTCGATAGGAGAAGAATTATTTCCAATGTTAGAGTTAGAAGGAACATCTGAAGTCTCCAGCTTCCTTCTATTTTTTCCGCGCTTTGGCAGGACGATCTTGAAACCTTGTTTATTAGAAGGAAGTGGAGAATTCAGAGACTCACCCTTCCTCTTGTTTTTATTAATGAGCTATGAGACAGCTGAGCATTGAGACGTGATCTTCTAAGAGGTTTTTTTTCCAGAACGGTGTCCCTGCAGGATTACCACCGCTTGTCGAAATTTTACTTCCACAAACGGGTCCAACGTAAAACGAAGGCACGGGTCCAAGTAAAGATCGTAACGGGATCAGTGGGTACAAATAGCGCTGAAAAGCACTGTTAAAATTAAAATAGCTTCGGGTAGTATTAAAAACTTCCTTACGCAAAGAGAGAAAAGAACCGCACAGCACGAAAGCACGATGTGGTCTTCAAGATTAGATTTTCACCCACACATACTCGGAGCATCTTCAAAGCACAAGATTTCAAAGTTGCTTTCTTGATATTCTGTGGATGCCTCTGCATCGCTCGTCAGGTTCGCTAGAATAAAAAATATTTATCACACCATTTTATGTTCAAATTGATTCAGCGTGATCTGTAAATAGTTTTCCGCAACAAACTAAAATTCCAAATAACTTCGATGCAGTTATGAATTAATGTACACAGCATCTGTCATGATTGAGTCACCCCTCATTACGTTTATGGCCATCGTAAGAAGCTGGATAACTAAAACATGTAGTTTATTGTTATATGCTCTCAATGTATCAATACGGTCTACATGCTTGATTGACGACATGACGACGGTCAAACTCAACAGGAATCTCGATCATATCTCCACCGTATTGTGCTGCTATACATGCCGGCAATTGGCGCACAGTTAGCGCTCTCCTCGACGACTGTTTCGCCACTCGTTTCCTTTAGTTCCATCTATCTGTCACCCGATGCGTTGGATGGAGACCTCTCCGAACTCATGATTGTTGGACCCTTTGGAGCTGCCCTCGAACCAAATTGGAATAATTACCTTCTTGATCCCATTTGCTAACACAGTGAGACTATTCGGGGGTTGAAGTTGATTCAAAACCATAAGATTGCTAAAGTCGTCCCTGTTCGCGTGACTAACATCCAGGTTACTTCGACCTGGCAGCCAAGTACCGGTACTACAAATGTCAAGCCGATATTGGTGACAAAACAAAACATGCACTACAACATAATGCATAAATTATGGCCAACTGATGCTTGTTGGAGCATAATTTGACAAAATTATTTAAATGATTACAGCGCCACTAGCGCTCTAGTACATTTGCTTCTACTGGGGTTGACATCTAGGTGTTATGAGCCGAATCGGCGTCTAGATGGATCTGGATCCCTCCCATTTGGTTGGATGATCCTTTCGGCTGGATTGGTACGGCGTGTCCCAAAGTCTGCCACGGTTTTCCGGGACGAAAGATAGCTGTGATATTAGCCCTCACGCCATTTCAAGAACGGTGTCACCCGGGTTTACACAAAGAGTGTAATGGCACAACTGTTAGCCCATTATGCATTGTATCCATTTCGATTTCCGCTGGTGTAAGCTGACGTTGCCGTTGACGAGGCTCTTGGGCTGGTCGCTTTGAAAGGGCCTGAGGATACATGCAGTTTTTTGTAGAGGTTTACGAGAGATCACTGTCAAACCCCACCACATCCTAGGCGCTCGCAGTGCACATTGGTCCAGGGAAGAGTCAAAGTGGTAATAAGTTGTTCAAGCCTAAAACAGCAGAGATAGAAAAATAAATTGTTCTACAAAGTTGCTCCTAACGGTAAGGGGCTTATTGAGGTTTTCATAAAAATTAGGGTGGGCCACATTTGAAAAAAATGAAAAATATTTTTTTTTCATTTGTAGAGATACGGGTATACAATGTTCCGCGATGTTGTAGCTCAGCTAGATTCCAAGAACGCCACACCATTTTGTTATAGAGCCTGAGCAGAAGCTAATATCTTGAAAACAGCAGTTCTTATGCATTTGATATGAATAAGAGGTAACATGACAAAAAATAATAACAAAAATTAATATCCAAAATAAATATTTTAGGCATAACATTATCAGATATTTTAATACAAAACGAAAAATAATTATGTTTTGCCTTTGATATTGTAATAACAACATGTGTTATGCCTTGAATATTTTATATATTTCTTATTGTTATTTCATATCTTTTACATGTGTGTAATTCTTGCTGAGAGCGGGTCACTATTTCTACGAGGTCTTTGAAAATACCTAAATTGGTGTTCATTCGAATGCTTTCAGTGAGTTTTTTAGGGATCTGAGTTAATTTTTTTAGAAAGATGTACCCCTCGTTAGTTAAAAACGAAATCACTTTTAAAGACCCCTCGATTTTTGTCAATTCTCGACTCACCAAAACTCAGTTCAATCAAAGGTAGTTGCCTATTTCCGGGGATTAAACCACCCGACTTGGACGTTAATTTACAATGTTATGAAAACTCATATGTGAATAGGGAGCGGGACCATTTGGGCAGCACCCCCTATTCCCGTCTACAACGTTAATAACTCGACCGCGTTCCAACCAAATGGCTTGATTGTTTGTACATCACAAAATATCGACAAAAACTAACCATGTACTAAAAAAACAAGCAATTCGGTTGTGATGCGCTTGAGTAATGAACGTTGCTGACGGGAATAGGGGGTGCTGCCCAAATGGTTCTCTACCCTATGTACGTTATGTGGAAGATATTGATTTGGAAAATGTATTGGAGGTAACCACTTTCCCTTCGATGGGACTCGAACCCATGACCCTACAGTACGCTAGACTGGTGCTTTAACCAACTAAGCTACGAAGGACCTCCGTCGGCCTTCGCAACCTAGCGGCTACTGAACGAGCTCGAGATTCCCAAATTGGATGCATAGTCAAATCACTCGCAATCCATTTCTCAAGCCAATACTTGACTCCAACACCAAAACTGCCATAACTCTCAAACGATCTTAGAGATCAGCATATCGTTGGAAAAAGGAAGAGAGTATCCTCAATTTGCAATAATAACAAAGGGGCAGCCATGATTTGGCTGCCATCTTGGATATATTTTTAAAAATTATTTTTTTGCTAGGTTTGCAACCACCGATTTTGAATATCACTACATCGATGGAAGGCTTAGCTTATATTGAGCTTTGGGTTCAAAAATCTCAGGTGTATGTTTTTTCTATCAAAAGTTCTGTACGATTCTCCAAAAATATTTTTTAAGACCCATTCGACGAAAGAACATTATTTTTATGGTTAATATGAGACTACGACATCAGTTCATTGATTTCATATACTATTCTACGCCAAATATATTTTGAAAATGAAGAGCATATCTACAACAGTAATTTATTTGGAAGGCTCAAAATTTTAATCCAATACCAAATCCAATATGGCTGCCTCATTTTTATCATCGCAAATTAAGGATACACACTTCCTCTTTCCAACGATATGCTGATCCATTAGATCGGTTGAGAAATGTTGGAGTTACGACAGTTTTTGTGAATCAAGAATTGACAAAAATCGAGGGGTCCGTCTATAACTAACGAGGGGTCCATCTTTCTGAAAAATTTAACTCGGATCCCTAATAAACTCGCCCAAAACCTTTCGAATGAACATAAATTTGGGCATTTTCAAAGACCTTGTGTAAATAGTGGCCCGGTCTCAGCGAGAATTACTAACATGTATAAGACATGAAATAACAAACAGTAATATACAAAATATTCAAGGCATAACATATGTTGTTATTACAATATCAAAGGCAAAACATAATTATTTTTTGTTTTGTATTAAAATATCTGATAATGTTATGCCTAAAGTACTGCAATTTTTTTCACCAGACTTTTATGAAATTAATTTCGTCGTACTCAGATTTCGCTTTCGATTTCGCTGTTGGCTACCTTGCGCATTTCACTTGAAGATCTTGACAGTTGCCGCCAGCTCCCTCATGTTTACATATTTTTCACTGTTCTCAGCTCCCCAGCTGATCATGTTTACACAACAAAACCAGCTGGTGCTTCGATGTTTACATTCAGTCCCCTTGTTTTTAATCGACCACGTGCTTATGAAACAAGGTATTCTATAAAAAGGTTGTTGAAAATGCCTTTAAAGACAATATTGACAACTCTTGAATCTCGTCGAACGAGTCTAATCATTCGTGAAAAATACAAAATTGTGGATATTAATTTTTGTTATTATTTTTTGCCATGTTACCTCTTATTCATATCAAGTTGATAAGAACTGCTGTTTTCAAGATACTAGCTGCTCAGGCTCTATAATAAAATGGTGTGGCGATTGCCATATCACGAAGTAACCATGGCTTAACCAAGCAAAACACATAAAAATAGCAAATTAGTGCTTGAAAATAAAAAAAACGGTAATTTTGCATTGCAATAATATTGGGTTATTTTCAATTATCCCCTCGATTCAAACACCCTGAAATGAAGCCTGAAAGTAGTAGAATAAGGTTGAAAAAACAGATTGAAAAAATGTTTGCGCCATTCATAGATACAGCCGTTAGAAGAAAACGTTTTTTTTTCGAAGAAAGACCTTAATAACTTTTGATCCGCATGAGATATGACAACGTTAAAACCATGAAAAAAGTGGTCACAAAAGCACAAAAAGTGGTCTGAACATCACATTGCTGAGTAATTTGAAACAAAAAAGTTAGAGCAAAAAAACTGTTTTTTAAGGGTCACCCTAAGTAAACTTGGGAAAATTGCTCTAAATCAGTCAATTTAAGAGCTAGAGGAATTTGGCTGAACTACAACTTCGTGGAACATTGTATACCCGTATCTCTGCAAATGAAAGTTTTATTTTTCATTTTTTTTTTCAAATGTGGCCCACCCTAATTTTCATGAAAACCTCAATGAGCCCCTTACCGTTAGGAGCAACTTTGTAGAACAAAGTTTTTTTTTTCTATCTCTGCTATTATCGGCTTGAAAAACTTTTTACCACTTCGTCTCCTCCCTGGACCAGTGTGTATTGCGATGCCATTCACTTCAGTCCAAATCAAAATAAAAACAGTATTTTTGTTATCGTCAGGTTATCAATAGTAGAAAAATCTAATTGTACAATTAAGTAACTTCTGTAACTTCTTCTTCTTCTTATTGGCATTATATCCCCTACTGGGACATTTCTGCCTCGCAGCTTATTGTTCATCATGCACTTCCACAGTTGTTAACTGCGAGGTTTCTAAGCCGAGTTACCATTTTTGCATTCGTATATCATGAGGCTAACACGGTGATACATTTATGCCCAGGGAAGTCGAGACAATTTCTAATCCGAAAATTTCCTTTCCTACTTCTGTAACACCTATAACTAAAACATATAAATATTGGTGATTTCGATAGTGTCATTTAGTTGCACCATGACGACAGTCAAGCTCAGCAGGAGCTTCGATCCTATCTTCACCGTATTGTTCGGCTATACATCTCGGCTATTGGCGCTCTCCTCGACGACTGTTTCGCCACTCGTCTCCTTTAGTTCCATTTATCTGGCACCCGATGCGTTGGATGGAGACCTCTGCAAACTCATGATTTTTGCCCCTCTTAGGGCTGCCCTCGAACCAAATTGGAATAATTACCTTCTTGATCCCTATGTTAAAAGCCGGATTGGCGTTTATCCGGATCCCCCCTTCTAGTTGAGTGATCCATTCAGCTGGATTGATACGGCGTATACCAAAGTCTGCAACGGTTTTCTGGGACGGAAAATAGCTGGGACATAAGCCCACCCGTCGGTTTCGGTCGGTGTCACCAAGCTTTTCTCAAGGAGTTAAATGTCAGTCCTTACTGCCCTAACAATTCTCGCCTGGACCAGTTCCTTTGATATTTACGTTCAGCAAAGACACCGTTTCGAAAAAAAACCTTGTTGAGGATCACGTATTCACGGTTTACTATGAGCATTAATATAAACAGGATGAATCGGGAATGTCTGAATTATCCACTTCCTTCGAAGAAACAAAGTTTAAAGAACTCACTCTAATATTGAAACTAATTCTTCTACTATCGAACTGATTCGCTTTGATTGATGACGAAGTTGAGCAAATTGAATCTACACCTAGCCACCTAGTGATTCAATTACTTTAAAGAAGCAAAGGATTCTGCTAATTATGGTAGGTATTTGCTTCCGAATTTTCTGAATTGAAATCACCTTTAGGGGCTCAAAGTTTCTTTCCAGATGCCAGGAAGGCAGTGACCACGTTGTGCCGGGATCCTTTGACCATCGCAAACGTCTTCTTCCATATTTGACTGACTTTTCTATCGAATTCGAAAGAAATCTCTACAGATAAAAATATATTATGATATTAAATGTGTTTTCATTCACATACTCTGCCCATGATCGCATATTTGTAACACTCGCATTTTTGTTCATTTTGTAAAAAACCTGTGAATCGTTCAGAAAGCTTAATTTACTGCATCTAATACCACAATAGTAAAATAGGCTTTACTATCTTGCTTATCTGTGGTAAGTTGGGAATAATTGAGTTTGTGGGGAGGATTGACAAACGATTTTCAAAATCAACCGAAATGCAAATGTTACTAATATGCGATCATAAATGTTGTTAACAAATAATTGCATATTCAATCAAACTTACTGTCATTGTAACTGTCTGCACTGACATTTTACACGTCATTGAATTTCAATACTTTAATACTTAGAATTCGAATGGTTTTACGATAGATAATTTTTATAACCACATTAGACTTTTATGCTTAGAACCTGCAACACGATAACTCCGTCTATATCATACCCAGTGAGGAACTTTTTTGGAATGAAAAAAATGTAGAAATACACTCATACCACTTTGCATTTACCCATCAAGTTGTTGCCATTGCTAAATACCTCTTCAATCATCCATTTCTGGGTGTCTGATAGCTACCATGTACATAAGTTCAAACCCTACCTTCTCCTAGCAAGGTAATAGGATGTAGAAACAATACTACTCATGACAAATTGTTATACCTCTCCTTCTTGTAGAGTTAAAGTTGCAACCGTATTACAGAACAAGCAAAAACCATAACTTCAATGTATTACAGTATCTGTAACCTTTTAATTTGCACAGCGCTTGCGATTTGTCAATCTTATCCAAGCTTGTAATCTGTTTTATTTTCCTTGGACTTGAACTTGCGTTCTGAACTGTGCTCGATTTAACATGTTTCTAAACTGGAAAACGACATACAATCACGCTTTCCAACGAACAATAACGAAACCATTTTGCTCATACCAACGACGAACGCAGAGATTAAAGAATCTTATACCTGCGGACCATTCTCCTCGTCTTCAAGTTGTGAAAGTTACAATTCTGCTTCTTGATGTCCCAACGCAATCGAAGGGTTCAAATTTCTACATTAAGGGAAAATTGTCACAAAGGGACAGCAGTCACTGATACGACTGAAGCATCCACACGACTATCTCGCGATTGACCACACTACCCTACTTTTCGTCTTAGTTTTCGCGATAATGTGCCGGCTTGCTCCTCGGGTTGTCTTTTTCGAAATAAGTTTTTTTCTCTCGTTTTATAGAGTCCCCCAAAAGTACACTTAGTGTTACATGTTTCTTCAATTTTTCCGCCCAACGCAGGTCCCCTGTCAACGGCACCGCGCGGAACCCAGCCACCGTTTGCACAATGCTGGCTCTCTTTGCGGTGTGTACGTTGGTCATCGCACAAGCAGCCGCCCAGACGCCGACGACGCAATCAGCAGCGACTACAGCGGCCAGCAGCAGCAGACACAACGACGGGCAAATCACAGGTCTCCGATGAAGCGCTGGAAAGGCACTCAGCGACAAGCGGTACCCACGATGCGGCAGCTCAAGTGTGCCCTCGGCGAGGTACCCTGCGATCCGGTGGGGAAGCGGTTGAAAAGTAAGTAGCGACGAAGGTTTTAAATTCATTTATTGCGTGTACGTATGTTGAGTAAACTAGAGATGAAGGTTCAAACTTGCGATTTCAAAAGCAAATATTTCATAAATAAACAATAATGAAAAATCACAAGCAAAATCAAAAAAAGTTAAAAATGTAGAAAACATGTGAATCTACTAAAAATTAAAAGACCACAAACAACAAGAAAAAACTACTAAGCCTAATTTGCCGAGTTAGCACCAAGAAGCATCAAAATGACATAAAAAACTCCATGATAATCGTTTTTCACCGTAAATGTGGTTTATTATTTATACGGCTGCGCATTATTCGTTCGCAAATGGGTTGTAATTAACTTTTATGTTTCATTTAGAGCATGAACAGTGAACACGGATCCAATCTATCAACCCGCGTTCACTGGAGGCCACCAGCCGCCGACTTGATTACGTGCTAAAATGACAAACTTATTTCAGTTCGATTTATTCGACAGCCCCGGCGCGAGCTGCACATAAGGCGCATTCACACCGCGATCGATCAATTCGCCATTATAATTGTCCTCTACCAGGGCCATTGGTCCACCTTCGTGCGCGTAATGTTCGCGTTGACAGCCCAATCGGGCGGTCAGCAAGGGTGTTAAACGCGCAGCGAAAATAGATTTCAAATTAATGTCTCCATAAATTGAGTATTTCCCCTTTGTCGGGGTTGCCTCTCCCTGCCCCGCCGCTGCTGAACTCATTGCATCTGGACGGTGGCGGTGTGGTCGCTCCCTGACAACGTGCATCGTTCGTGGCACGTTGCCCGATTTGGCGCTGCGCTGGCTGTTCGGCTTTCAGCAAAGGGGCGGACAATTCATTACCTGTGCGGTCATCCCGTAGGTTGTGTTTTCAATAGAACAGGGCAGGATTAGCAACGGGATTTTCGAAGGATTTATTACTCGGAATGCAGAGAGTAGACAAATCATTCAGAATGTTTTAACATCGGATGGTAATGTTTGCTAGATTTAATATGGAAACAAGTGGTCATTTTATCGCAATTGCGCGCAGTTATCCATTCATGAATTAACATTTTTTATTGGCTTTTTCTTATTGGTATTACATCCCCCACTGGGACATTGACGCGTCGCAGCTTAATGTTCATTCAGCACTTCCACAGTTTTTAACTGCGAGGTTTCTAAACCAAGTTACTATTTTTGCATTCAAATATCATGAAGCTAGCACGATGATACATTTATTCCTTGGGAAGTCGAGAAAACTTCCAACCCGAAAATGTTCTAGACCGGAGCTAGATCTAGATCTAGATCGAACCCACCTTCAGCATGGTCTTGCTTTGTAGCCGCGCATCTTACCGCATGGCTGAGGAAGGATTATTTTATTGGACTTTTAAATAGATTCCAGAAATTACAGAAGCATTCCAATTTTTAAATTCTGTGTTATGTTAGATAGAGGTTTTCACCCATGGCACACTGGGAAAAATATTGTCCATAACGCGAATAAATTCAATATCTCGATTCGGCATGGGCGGATTGCGCTGGAATTTTGACACAAATCGTAGAACTTTCTGGGAATCGTGCGGAGCTCCAAGACCTCGATTTGCAACATTAAGTTTTGATGGCAGCCATTGCCATTCGCGAATTTTGGATGCTGTCAGCTACTCGCCTACGCGACACGCCACGAACTGCTTATATTTCCGATGATCAGCACGTAACCAAGCTATAGAACAGTTCCTGAATCACTCCAAATAAAAAGTTACTGAATCTTCTCGGTGGGACTTTCTTCGACAAACTGCTTTATACGAATTTCCAACACTGCTTCTTGTAGCTCTAATATGGGTACCGATAATGGTTTTAGTGGTGCCACCTTTGTCTTTGTCGCAACTAGATTGCATTCCACAACCCCGTATGGATTCGTTATACGGAAATAAGAGACGGCTGCGTAAGCCACCTCACTGTCGTCCACGAACGAGTGCAGTTGAAGCTTCTGATAGTGCTTTATGGTCGCGTTCTCAAAGTAGCATTGAGGAATCTGGTTCTCGCTGATGGTTGGAATCTAGCCTGTCCACTTTTTCCAGCGCTCAAATGCTGCATCATCAATTTGTTCATCCCATCGTGTTCCATTCCGCCAGATATCTTGCAACAACACTTTTCTGTGAACAAGAAAGACACTACACAAGCCCAGAGGGATCAAAGAAACCCATTAAGCACTTCAGCACTTGTTCTTTCGTGGGTCTTTTCATCTCATCTATTAATTTTTTAATTGGTCCTTGTACTAAGCAAAATTCATCCTTCTTGGTCATCCACAGCAACCCCAGTATACGTTCAAACTCCTTGCTGTCTGGACCGATGTTCTTATCAATGAATGGTTTTGTTTCGCCTAGACTAAACAGCACTTCTTCCTTGTTCGACAGCCAGTTACTTAACTCGATACATACGTTTAAATGAATCATCCGCATTTCTTCCAACACGCGTATGGCAAATAAGTGTGGTTATTTGGTCTTCAACGAGTCGTCAATGTAGTGATTGCTAACGATACCTTCAACTGCTCGCGGATACTGGTCTTCAAACTCTTTCGCATTCTTGTTCTTCACGAACTGAGCGGATGCTGGAAAACACATTGCTCCGAAGATAGCCACGTCCATATCATACATTCCTGGCATGTCTAAAGGGCTATTCTACCAGAGAAACCGCAAACCGCAATAGGACGGCTGGTTTTTAAGCTGGTTCTTTAAGTAATAGCGAGTTCAGAGCTATACCTCCTACTTTTGCTGCTGCGTTCCAAACATAGCGGACCTTTTATGGTTTTCGCAAATTTATTACTACTCCCAGCGGTAGATACCAAATCCTATCTCTCTCTGCGCTTGCTAGTTCTGCTTCTGTGGCCCTAAGCGTATATTCCTTTTGCTGGTATTCTAGTAGCTGACGTTGAAGGTTGTCCCGCAACTTAGGATTCATTCGCTTCTCAAGGCACTGCAACCGACGCAGAGCCATGGGGAAACTGTCTAGTAACTGGATTTGATTGCATTTCCACGGTCTCGAATCGGTTTCCATTTCTCATGGTTGTTTCCTCCAAAATCCGCAGCGCACGTTTCTCTTCTTTTGAAAACAGTTCTACCTTCAAATTAGTGGCGACTTCCTCCATTGCGAAGTATTGCTTCACCGTGTTGTGCAGATCTTTATCGCTGGTACAGCCGCATGAGTGAAAGTTTAGTGGGCGGGTTACAGTCCGTTTTGCATGTCCCCCATACCAACCTAATCTTGTTTTCGCCGCAACGGGTTCCCGATGATTACCTTCCTTCACTTTTACTGGCAGAATCAAGTTCAGATTATTTACTCCTATGAGAATCCGAGGAACGATATCCTCATAGCTCGCTATCGGCAGCCCACGAAGATGATTGTATCTCTCTCCTAGTTTATCATTGTTTCGGAAGCGATTCCATACAGGTTACATTGCCTGTCCACATAAGGCACAGTACTGGTCGGTTTTCACCGCCAACACCAAGTTGCTCTACCAGTTGCTCCTCAATTAACGTCAGCTCGGATCCGTCGTCCAAAAACGCACATGTGTTGACGTCTGCACTGGATTCGAAGAGAGTGATCGGAATGATCCGGGAGAATACCTGTTGATCCTTCTGTTGATGAGTGTGCTTCTCGCCGTATGCTATTTGCGGTGAACGGGTGAGAGAAGTGTCAGTTCTCATCGAGTGAAATAGAGGATGGTGAATACACTGAATACACTTCCAACGATCATTCACTGTTAACGACTTCAAATTTAAACTTTCCTTAATGATGACTGATGAACTTTGTTTAACTTAAAAATCACTTTAATGAAGATATATCAAAAAATCAAAAAAATTCACAACATTTCTTTTAGCATCAGGAGGTGTTGATGGATTAATTGTTGCGATATTTCATGATCGCTGCTCGGTTGAGCAGGGGCAATTTAAGGTGAAGTCTGGTTTGGCTTACCTTGTGCTGGTTGTACGGGGGGCTGAGGGGGGCTTTTACGTATTTTATCCGGGCGCTTATCCCACTGGGTCTGGTGAACAGGCTTCGTCACTTTGGGAATCGCTCCTTTGTTCTTCGCTGGACCCGGGGTTTTGAGCGGTTGATTCGATGAAGCTACCGGATTCGGACGTAACGAACGCTCTGTTGTCATCAGCTGGACCTAAGGCGCCTTCTACATGACAATAGCCTCTGTTGATCGTATGACATCCTGGGTCTCATCTCTCCCGTCTCTGTGAGAACCGTGCACAACTTACCCTCAACAGTGTTCCTAGAACCATCAGTTCAATTTATTTTGGAATGATTTCTGTTAGCATAGTACTAGCCAGAAATCATGCGTTTGTAATTGTAGGAAAATGACTTTCCAACTTCTCATTTCAATGACTGCATTAAATAATAACCAGAAACTAAAGACAACAAATCAGAACAAAATGAATTGGCCATGGATGCTCCCTACATCCGAACATAATATCTTTTAGTGAGATTGTTTCAACATCTTTGAAACACAATTTTAATTTTGGAACTAAAACTAAAAATAAATGCTGTAGGGGAAGATACCCCAAAACAATCTCTACCCCCCCTCTTACAAAACGCCTGTTTTGTATTCGCTCATATTTCCTGTATTTGAGATGTTCGTAACAAAACTAGAGCTAAAACTATGCATCTTAGGCGAATAAAGTGTCAAAATAATCGAAAGGAAGGTAGGAAAAACCGAAATGTTCCACATTTTGATGAACATTTAACATTTTGGCGAGGCAAAACGCCCTAGTGGAACTAACCTGCAATGTACTACGAGTCTCCACGCACATTCTAAGGAGGAGGAGGAGGAGGACCCTTTCGCTAGACGAAATGGCGATGGCCGTGGTGGGTCAGATAAAGTGCCGGTCGAAGTGAGAATAGCGGAGGCCAGACAATGGAGGTGATTTCTGATGTTTCGGATGTGATCATGTCCTTCCTCGATACACGCGTAAACTATAGTAAGGATCTGAAACAGGCCGTACTGGCCCTCTGCGCTCCAGTCATGAAGACGAAGTCGGAATGGAAGACTTTGCTAGAAGCCAGTAAGAAGGCCATTTTTACTGAGGAGAAGGTGTCGGCGGTGATCCAGACGGAAAAGGCCAGGGAGGAGGCCGAAACGAAGATTCGTCTCCGTACTGAGGAGAAGCGGCTGGTGGAGATCCAGACTGTGGAACTCCAAAAGCAGATGGCCATCAGCGGTGCAACTCCGAAGCTAAGTAAGGTCAGGCAGGTGGCGGACCTGAATGTAGCTCAAACCCAAGTAGCACACGCAACATTTTCCAAAAAGCAACTTGTTTCTATTCAGTTTCATCAAAGGCATTGAAAAAACATCAAAGCACGAAAAAGTTGCATCAAGATGACAAAAACGTTCGAGTTGTGATTAATGTTTCATTAACATTGCAATGCAGTACGTATTTGACATTTGGAAACAAACAACCAAAGAATACAAGAATCGTGTTGCAAACACGAAACAAAATCATCAAGTTGCATATTTTTTACCATGTAACTTCAATGCATCTTTCAAAATTTATTTGTTTGTTTGAATTGAGTTGCAGATAAGTTGAGTGTGTCTTCATGGTTAATTTAGCATCATTCAATGTTTTGAAAACTCACATTTTTTTCCGGTGATGGTGTGTGGCAGTGAAATAGTGCTGGTATGAACTATGCAAATACAATATGCAATTGCTTTTAACTTATCGCAGTAGGCCTTGCATGGACGTCAACTGAAAGCCACGCCAACAGCAATCGAAGCAATCGAGACAAGCCGTTGTTCAGTCATACGAAGTGAGTGATCAGAATCAGGAGACTCCCGCTTGCCTATCACAATAATAAACTTCACAGATGGTGCAATCAAGTAACAGAAAACTCCAGTAAAAAACTTCATAATCGTATGGTTTTTTTATGGTAAGTCAACATGCAGTCCCTTCGAAGTGTTGAATGGTGCTGTGGTAGAGTGAAGGACTATCAATCACAGGATCCATAAAACGAATCCAATTTTATATTTTTATTTTATTTTTTCCAATATAGTATTTTGAAACATTATTGCAATTTCACTGCAATCGAAGGATGTTTCCGTAGGCTCCACTTCTTGCGCTTTTTAGATTGTAAGAGAGTTATATTTGATGGCACATACGCAAAGACTATATCTTACCGAATAGTTGCAACACAGTGAAATGTTCAGTAGTGAAACAAGTTGTGCTGCTTGGGAAGGGTGCCATCTACGAGGAGAGATGCGGAAACTCGCCGAGAGAGGATTGAGCGGACAGTTGGCCTTAACGATCAACGAAAAACAGTACTTTCACCAAAAAAGGGGAACTGAGGATCGCCGGGAGGAAGACCTGCCGTGGATGGAGGTCATGAATCTCAAAAAGGCGAAGCGAAGTCGTCAACCACTGCTAATAAGGATAGAGCCCGTGCGAAAAAGGATGCGCCTTCCAAAGGCAATGGCAAACGAAATGACAGAGGTGAGGCGATTATTGTCAAGACGGACGATAAAAGCTACGCCAACGTCTTGAATACTATGAGATGCAACGAAAAGCTCTCTAGTCTAAGAGGAGATGTCGACTGCACCCATTACGCGGAAAGGCGAGATGATTCTCGTCTAGAAGCGGGATGCTACTCAGAAGAATTCTGAGTATGAAAAGTTGGCAGAGAAAGTCCTGGGAAATTGGGTTCAAGTTAGAGCCATATGCCCAGTTTCGAATATCCAGACGCACTGAGAGATCAGTGCAATATCGAGATCCAGGAATCCGCGATTCGGTTACGCAAAGGCTATGCGGGAATGCAGGTTGCCTCATTCTAAGTACCTCTGGCCGAGGCCAAAAAGGTGCTGAATAAGGCAAAACTGAAAGTGGGATGGTCGGTGTGCTCGTTGAACACAAGCCAACCAATTCACGCCTGTTATAGGTGCTTTGGCAACGGTCATACATCTTATGACTGCAAGGGGCCTGACCGCAGTAAGCTATGCAGTAGGCTGCACCAAGATATCTGATCGGTCCCCCGCGCACAGACAACAGGCATGTTACCGGCTTCCACAAATGATGTGCCTTCGTATTTCACGATTAACATTGTTATCAGCCATTAACAAGGATCCAAGGTAGACGAATTCCTCGACCACCTCGAATGTATCCACGTCTATCGTAACACTGCTTCCCAGGCGGGCCCTGTCGCGCTAGGCTCCGCCACAAGCATGTACATACAGTCGACTCTCTACATCTCGATGTTCTGTATCTCGATATCTTTCCCTATGTCGATGGTTTCCTCGGTCTCTTCAAACTACATACATTTGGGCACTCCACATCTCGATAACCTCCCTATCTCGATATCTCTCTATCTCGATGTATTATTATTATGTATTCAGACTAAGGCCGAGGTTGCCTGGGCGGTATATAAGAGTCTTCTCCATTCGGCTCGGTCCATGGCTACACGTCGCCAACCACGCAGTCTACGGAGGGTCCGCAAGTTATCTTCCACCTGATCGATCCACCTTGCCCGCTGCGCACCTCGCCTTCTTGTGCCCGTCGGATCGTTGTCGAGAACCATTTTCACCGGGTTACTGTCCGACATTCTGGCTACGTGCCCGGCCCATCGCAGTCGTCCGATTTTCGCGGTGTGAACGATGGATGGTTCTCCCAACAGCTGATGCAATTCGTGGTTCATTCGCCTCCTCCACGTACCGTCCGCCATCTGCACCCCACCATAGATGGTACGCAGCACTTTCCTTTCGAAAACTCCAAGTGCGCGTTGGTCTTCCACGAGCATCGTCCAGGTCTCGTGTCCGTAGAGAACTACCGGTCTAATTAGCGTTTTGTAGATTGTCAGTTTGGTACGGCGGCGAACTCTATTCGATCGGAGCGTCTTGCGGAGTCCAAAGTACGTACGATTTCCAGCCACTATGCGTCTCCGAATTTCTCTGCTGGTGTCATTTTCGGCAGTCACCAGTGAGCCCAAGTACACAAATTCTTCTACCACCTCGATTTCGTCACCACCGATGCAAACTCGCGGTGGGTGGCTCACATTGTCTTCTCTTGAACCTCTTCCTATCATGTACTTCGTCTTCGACGTGTTGATGACTAGTCCGATCCGCTTAGCTTCCCTCTTCAGTCTGATGTAGGCTTCCTCCATCTTCTCAAAGTTACGTGCCATAATATCTATGTCGTCGGCGAAACCAAATAGCTGGACGGACTTATTACAAATTGTACCACTCGTGTTAATCCCTGCTCTTCGTATTACCCCTTCCAAAGCGATGTTGAATAGCAAACACGAAAGACCATCACCTTGCCTTAACCCTCTGCGGGTTTCGAAGGGACTCGAGAATGCCCCTGAAACTCGAACTACGCACATCACCCGATCCATCGTCACTTTGATCAACCGTGTCAGTTTATCCGGAAAACCGTGTTCGTGCATTAGCTGCCATAGCTGGTCCCGATCGATTGTATCATATGCGGCTTTGAAGTCGATGAATAGATGATGTGTGGGCACGTTGTATTCGCGGCATTTCTGCAGTACTTGGCGAATGGCGAACACCTGGTCCGTGGTGGAGCGTTCGCCCATAAAACCCGCCTGGTACTGCCCACGAACTCCCTTGCAGTTGGTGCTAGTCGACGGCATAAAATTTGGGAGAGTACCTTGTAGGCGGCGTTCAGCAATGTGATTGCGCGGTAGTTGCTACAATCCAGCTTATCGCCCTTTTTGTAGATGGGACACACGACACCTTCCATCCACTCCTGCGGCAAAACTTCCTCCTCCCAAATCTCTCTATCTCGATGTGTTCTGATCATATTTTGCTCTGGATTCACTCTCCTTATGTCGATATGTTCAAATTTTTAGGCTACTAGACCATCTGTGGACAATAACAAACATATCAACAACATGATATGACATTTGTTTTGTTGTCGTTTTTCATAGCAACGAGCTTTTTTGGATCTAGTGCCCATTTCAATTTTCCTTCCATTCCTCGATCTCTCCCTATCTCGATGGTCCCTTCAATATCGAGATGTGGAGAGGCGACTGTACTTTGTTTTTGATGCATTCACCAGCAGTCCAACTTTTGTTGTTTCACGTTTTAGGCGGGTGCACAGTTCTGCCACCTTTGTGAATTTTCGGCCGACAATGTCCATGTCATCCGCGAAACAAATGAATTGACTGGATCTGTTGAAAATCGTACACCAGCTGTTACACCCGGCTCTCCGCATGACACCATCCAGCGAAATGCTGACAACAGGCACGAAAGTCCATCACCTGGCTTAGTCCCCGGCGTGATTCGTACGAACTTGGATTACCAGTCAAACATTAACCTCCCAACCTACAACACATAAATTGACGACTTGAATATTATAAATGATGATTCTCGACGCTCAGCCCTAATATCGATACCATAAGATTCGCAAGAACATTAATACGTTAAACAAAAATAGGAGATTAGCGAGGCAGATGGGTCTTTGTAGTTTCCGAAAACATTCCAAGATTTTTTATCATTTAAATTTTAGTTTCCTCTCCTTTAAATATAAAGGTTTTGCCGAAGCTTTCTCAAATATCAAGAAGTCTAGCGTGAAAGTTCAAAATTTGCGGGAAATGGCAGCATTGCAAAATCCTTTAAACATTTTACCAGATAAATCTGCAAAAAGAAATGCATGCTCAAACTGTGTAAAAAAACCTTGGAAATCTTAAAGGATTGATCATTTGCTGAGAAATTCTATTGAAAAAATCAGGATTTATTGAAAATTCTTCGGTTACCTAAGCATCCAGTGTCCATCATAAATATTATAGCCCTGTTTGTCTGCCCGGTGACTAGCCAACCAGACGCAGCACGCGGGGAAATTCTCACAAAAAATAAAATATATTACACTTCAATTCTTTTTTACTATCAGATGCAGAAAATAAAACCAGTGACAACCTTAGACAATCAGACACAGCATTTGATGATTTTTTTTTAATGCTATTATATCAGTTATATTGAAAAAAAAAAAACACTTGCCACGGGCGCGTCACAAATAAACTAGTTTGAAATATAAACAATTTGTTCTAACTTTTATGTTGTCGCAATATTAAGACTGTACCGGTCCTGACAACGCGGTTTTGTAATAAACGAGGCTATTGCGATTGAATGGTACTGCAAGTCAAACGTTGCTCTCTATTACTTGGCCATGACTATGGACGGTGACCAATGACAAGCCTGCTGCGACGAACCGTGGGCTCCGAGATGGCCATGATCTGCATATTGACGAGTTTGTTTACAATTGCCTCCTTCTTGCAGATTATATTAGATTTCGTGCCATACAAATCTTTTTGCCTGTTTTTGTTTAAAGTACTTCTTCGATATCTGCCAGAAATGTACGAAACGTGACATAAGCTCGGATTTAAGAACGAACTTTTCGGAATCTAATTTTGTTTCACCTCACGTTTTCAAGGGCACCGCTATCAATATTGAAGCAACAAGCAACTATCAAGAACCCTTACTTGGGAGATATTTTGTTCCGTTAGGGGCCCCACAAACTCTCCGATGTGTTGTACAACTTGTACTGTCCAAAAGTCATACTCAACCGACTCAACCAAATTTCCTGGGGGCGGTGCCAAAGTTGTACAACACGTTCTCTACCAGGCCTCCAGTAATGGGGTAGTCCGATTGATTTCGGACGTGTGTAGTAGAGCTGATGCTTTTCGTATAGGTGTGCCAGTAGTAGTGCCGATGACAGCTCTAGATGGGAAACGGGCAACGACTTTTTGTTTTTCTTTAAGTTCTAGATTGAAGCTACTCGAGATTTGTAGATCAGTAGATGCAATGTACAATTCCGTCTTCTGCTTCTTCTTATATGACATTCCATCTGGAACTTGGCCTGTTTTTTTAACTTAGTATTCTATTAGCATTTCCTAAGCCCAAAGAATGTTTCCCACCCAAAAACATACTGGACCGGAACGAGAATTGAACTCACCATCACCGGATTGAAAATCCCACGCCTTTGCTCCCTTTGGCTAAATGGAGATCCGAAGTTGAAGACATGAATCTTTAAATTCCAGATCGTTCATCAATTAATAATAGCGCATACGAATTTGGATCTTACAAAAACTCTGATTAATTTAGATTCTTTGGAATGCTTGGATTCCGAAATACTAAATGCAATGAAATGAAATTTCTGAACAAAATTTAATTCGGACCTCGTAAGAAGACATACGCTCAACTTCAGTACCGATGTATGGTGAAAATCAGCATTTTCTCACCTTTTTGCTGAAGCCGAAATGATTTTTGCAATTTGAGGGTCGTTGCAAGGGTGCACACAGTTGTATCTTAATTTTAAGTGACCTCACAATTAATTTATGAAATACTAAATAAATATCATTCCGTATGATTTACTAAAGGTCAGTGGTTCACCCTAGAAACACATCCGTTATGCCTATTAACTACTATGTCTTCAGTAAGTGTCTCCTGTTAAGACATTACAAGTGAACGATTACCACTTACGGCTAATTTCTTTTCCTCCGCTTAGAACTTGAAGCCTAACCATTAGGTAAGGTAAAGCAAAGGTAATGGAATTGACCATAAGAAAAAACGTTGAACAATTTTCTGTGATAATCCAACAATATAAATAAAGATAAAACAATGCATTCACAAGACAATAAATTAAGAATTTTCGGACATCTCAAACAGTTTTATATACTATCGAGTAAAATGTTTGCTTTCGCTTCCAATCAAACATCCTCCTATATCTATACTCAGTTCGCTTGTTTTCAATCCTTACATTCAAACAACGCTTCACTTTCCACAGGTTTGGCCCCATTCGTGTTGCGAGGAGCATGCCCCCAGTGCACCCCGACGGAGACAACCCAGATCAAAAAGACCTTGGCCCATCTGCAGCGAAATTTTCCCGCCGAGTGGAACAAGCTGGTGCAAACCTATGCGGGCTAGAGACGCTCTCGATACCAAAACGGAAATGCCAACAATTGTACAAAATAAAACAAAAAAAAATGAGCTTCGCAAATAAGTGGGGTGGAAGGCGCTAGTGGAAGTTTTCCCTCCTGGGGCTTTTGGAAACGGGGATTAGCATGGCGAAACATCAAAAGGAGCAAAAAATAAAACCGTCGGAAACGACACAGAACTTATTACGACAGAGCACCAGCAGCAGCGGCGCGGCAGCTGATAAAACATTTTAAATAGGGAAATTTCAAGCGTGGAAATTCACTAGCGATAAGGAGTAAGGCAAAGTGATAATAAATTATTACGCTCGGCTGAGCGGAACCACTTGGATATGAATCTCTGCGAGTTTGCTCCGATGAGCGAGAGGATCAGTTTTTGCCCAATTGTCTATCACAGCTCTTTTGTTCTGTTCTGATTAACCACATGGATAATGTATTAATTAAACGGAAAACCGACCCCTATCGGATACACTATGATTGTATTCAGGCAAGTAAAACAATTCCAATCCATATGTTCGGTATTGCGTTTCGACGAACGCTCATCAATACAATATTCAGCGGCGCATATTTCTTCCTTCATTGCTCTTAATAACCATTCGATTCAGGAAACGTAAAGTTCTCAACTTCCCCGTTAGCCGCTGACCCACTTTCTTGAATGGCTCATTATTTCTCGCTAGGAATGGTTATGTTATCCGATCGCTTCCGTTCGAGTCGGAACGGCCACGGCAGAATGAACATTTATCGCTATTAACAATTCACAAATTGCACCGCTTTTCAAGGTTTTACAAATTTACAAGACAAAAAAAAGCTCTTCCGGGTATCTCGATTTTTCCTACGCCACCCCACTCGTGCAGAAACGATTAGTTTTTCGCTACGCTTTTCCTTCCAATGACTGCTCATGCCGCATAGTGGCCGGAAGCCGAATGTTATGCGTTTTATTATACAATAATTCTAAATTGATACACAAATAGTTTTGATTCCACTGGTAGAAAGTTTCAGAATAATGTTGGGATACTGTGACAATTTATTGACTATCTTGGTAATAATTGTTCAATGATGTGCAAAACAAATAGCAAACGCTACCATAGTATTCTGCAAGGCGCACGTGAAGGACAAAATTTCAAAAACATCAATGTAGCCCTTTCCTGCATATTGGTTAGGCGATTTTTTGACTGCTTATTCATAAAAAAAACTGGTTTTCAAGCCGCCAGTTTCATTCAACGTCATTCTGGGAGTAGAAAGGGTCCATTTCTACACACTATCACATTCAGGGGCACATAACTCCAAAAGCAAGCAACAGGCAACAGCAACTGTAAGTATTTGACCAACGCCGTTATCGATCTAAATTTGAGGGCTACTAATCCCAACCTTCACTTGGATCGTAGTGCAATTCACACCAGCTCTGATCATTGACAAGTCCGATCCACTTAGCTTTTTTCTTCAGCATGAATTAAACTATCTCTATCTTTATAAAGTTACATCCAATAATATCTGCCATACCCTTTTAGACATAAATGCGATACGCATAATCAAACACCTACAGGGTGTTCAATAAGTTCGAATACACTTTAAAAATATGTTGAAAAAAATAAAAATGCTAAATATTCTTTTCTGATTCAGTTTTTATTGAAGCAATCTTTATTGAGAACCTTTACGACATATTGGGTGGGAGCACTCCTCCTTTGTGCTGTACTTTTTTTTAATCTTTATTTATATGTTATTTTAATCAACAGATTAAGTTCAACACCGAATTCTTTGTGCTGTATGACGAGCTTGAGACGTTTCTCAAATGAATCGCATGTGGCACGCACCTGGTCCATCGGCATCTCGTCCCAAATCTTGAAAATGAGCTTCTTAACCCGTTTCGGTCTGACCTAGAAATCAAAATTGAAATAACCCGTGTAGGCTCATTTTTCGTCCGATTACCATGAAATTTTCAGGGAAGAAGCGTCATCATGTCTATTTTTTGGTACATGGCTTGATTTCAATCCGGCCGGATTTATTACGGGGGGGTCCTGGGTCAGATGCGGTCAAAAACGGGTCATTTTTTTAAAACCATTGATAAATGAACGAAAGTGACCAGAATGCTGATGCAAACGTGGTCAATCATCATTGACCAGCATCAGAAGTTAGTTTTGATAAATTTGAATCACCAGGACATGGTTCCGGATGTTCCAAGAACCTGGTTCCCTGGAGTATCCCTGGGGTGGTGGACACTTTTCAAGTGAACACAACCCAGTCTTGCGACATATCAAACTTCATGGTTTTGGAAGAAAATCCTAATAGATGAGTTTTTGGGAGGTTTTGGACACATTGGCCACATCCGGAAGTGTTCCCGGGATCCTGGTTCCCTCAAGGAAGTGGACAAATTTCGATTAGCATCGAAACCCATCTTGCGACATATCAAGCTCAATGATTTTGAAAGAAACGCACAACACATAATTTTTTTAGAGGTTTTGGACACATTGGCCTCGTCCGTAAGTGTTCCCGGGAGCCTGGTTCCCTCAGGGGACCGGAAAAAATTCAATTAGCACCGCAACCTATCTTGCGACATGTCAAGCTCCATGATTTTGAAAGACAAGCTCAATAGATGAGCTTTTGAGAGGTTTTGGACACAATGGCCACATCCGGAAGTGTTCACGGGAATTTGGTTCCCCCAAGAAGTGGTCAAATCTTGCCTAGCACTAGAACCCATCTTGCGATACATCAACCAGGCTCTCGGGAACACTTACGGACGAGGCCAATGTGTCCAAAACCTCTCAAAAAATCATGTGTTGTGCGTTTCTTTCAAAATCATGGAGTTTGATATGTCGCAAGATGGGTTTCGGTGCTAATCGAGATTTGTCCACTTTCTTGAGGGAACCAGGATCCCGGGAACACTCCCGGATGTGGCCAATGTGTCCAAAACCTCCCAAAAACTCATCTATTAGGATTTTCTTCCAAAACCATGAAGTTTGATATGTCGCAAGACTGGGTTGTGTTCACTTGAAAAGTGTCCACCACCCCAGGGATACTCCAGGGAACCAGGTTCCTGGAACATCCGGAACCATGTCCTGGTGATTCAAATGTATCAAAACTAACTTCTGATGCTGGTCAATGATGATTGACCACGTTTGCATCAGCATTCTGGTCACTTTCGTTCATTTATCAATGGTTTTAAAAAAAATGACCCGTTTTTGACTGCATCTGACCCAGGACCCCCCCCTTAATAAATCCGGCCGGATTGGCACCATGGTCAAATCAATCATGTACCAAAAAATAGACATGATGACGCTTCTTCCCTGAAAATTTCATGGCAATCGGACGAAAAATGAGCCTACACGGGTTATTTCAATTTTGATTTCTAGGTCAGACCGAAACGGGTTAAGTTGATCCATAGTGCGCACTTTATGTTGCTTCTGCTTGGCCACTTTATTTATGTATGTATGACCATACATAAAATTCCAAGAGATTGAGGTCCGGGGAGCTGGGAGGCCACAAAGACTTATCGAGAAAATCAGTCAAATTTTCCGGCACCACGCTTGGACGATATTCGCCGTGTGGGCCGGTGCGCCGTCTTGGTAAAAGACGTAATGATCATTTCCGTAGATGTCCCGAAGTGCCGAGGCCACAAACTTCTCTAGAATCTTGGTCTTATAGCCTTATAATACGCGGCGTTGATTTTCACGTTTTATTGATGAACACCAGTGGGAGCTTCCCACGCCTGGTCCCCCTAAACTATCACCGACGCTGTGCTCTGGAACCGCGGAATGCTGGCCAACGCCGGCGCCCACAACCGAAAACATTAACTCCTGACCTGTGTGCCGCAAAAGTATCAGTTTGGCTCGGTTCAGCCTCTTCTTCGTTGTAGCTTCCGGTACTTCGTGAACCTTGCGCCCAGGTCTTTCGTCATGATAGGCCACATCGTCCCGGTCGACACATTTAGATCTGAAGCGGACTTCCGAATCGAGTGGTTCATTTTTCGTCGAACCCGCCGTCTCATCACCTTAATGGCTGCTGGTGTCCTTACCGAACAAGGCCTCCCGTTTCTCGCACGGTCCTTGGCCTCCCGGTACCATCAGATGGTGGTATACATGAAATACCGCCTTACCCCGTGGGATTTCAACCGCCGGAATATGTAACCGGGTCGCTCACTTCTCGTAAACAACTTCACTACGATGTCGCGGCACATCGTGCACAAAAAACAAAAAAAAACACATGACAACAAGCACATTGGTTAGCCCAGGGCTACCCAACGTTCGGCCCGCGGGCCGGATGCGGTCCTTGACTCCATTTTTTGTGGCCCGCGGTGTGTATGAAAATATTCATTATAACCGACCCGAAAGCTTTTCTATCTGACTCGAGAAGCTCCCTCTTATTATTCATTAATAAATACTGCGAGTTATTACTGATTAAAAAATAAAATCTGGGTAAGCACGGAGTCGAATAATGCAGCACGGGCCAGTTTTGCCGTTAATGAGATTTTGACAATACGGATGAAACCTTTTCCGAACAGAACTTGTTAAAAAATACAATCGGCTGTTGGTGATATCGTGTGCTTTTAAGAAAAAGCCTCTTTCAGTAGTATTAGTTTCTTGTAAAGCACGGTGAAGAATTAATATTCTCACAGAAGATTTGAAAACTACGTTACGCGAAAATCGACCTGCTTCTGATTCTACCTGCTCGCAATAGATGAAAATACTCAATGTAAAAAATAAGGCACATGTAGCTGTCTTCATAAGGGGAATTTGTGATCAGCTTCAATTACAGAGGAATTAGCAGCTTTGATCCCAATGAAGGAAACGACTTCCGGTATTGACCTGGGGAAAACTGTTAAGACCTGTAGGAAGGAGCTTGAACTCTGTGGGCTGTGAAAACTTAAAGGCCTAACAACTGATGCTGTGACACTTGAAAATAAAAGCAATTTGTTTTTTCTTCAATCAATTGTTAATCAGCAACAAAAGTTAATTTGTGATATTTATCTGCACTTTACAGATAAAATTGTGTGTCGAAAACTGAAACAGTTCTGGCAAATCTGTTGAAAATGCTGATGAACTCAAAGCCTTTCGACAGTAGTTTTCAAGCCTTTTTGCAGAACACAGTTCATCAACACCGTTTACTGATGTGAATAATGCAGCTGGAATGTTTCAAATGTTATCTCCATACAACAAATACAACAACGAGCTCAAATCTAAATTTCAGAAAGACACATCTCTTGTAAGATATTCTTGGTGAACAACTCTTATCAAGAATGAAAGCAGTAAAAAGTAATTGTTGATCTTCATAGTCTGCTTGCAAAATTCGATCACCGATGTGAAACCAATATGTGTCGAGTATCGGAAAGATGTTAGCAATTCCATGTCCCGTTAAAAGAAAATAGGCACACACAAAAATATTGTTCAAACGCAATAAAATCGTGTTTTTAGTACTTCTCTAAGAATTTTTTGGACGTTCTGTAAAACTAAATGCCATTCTAAAAAAAAATATTTTATTTTAGTTATTTTGAAAATGCCTAAAATTATGTATCGAATATTTTCTGGCCCGCCAACAAGTGGTCAATCTGAAAATTGGCCCGTGGCTTGAAAAGGTTGGGCAGGCTTGGGTTAGCCTATTCATTCATTTCATTTATTTAGCTTACATCTAAACAGATAACACTGAATCAACAATTTGACGCCACAATACACGGTTTGAAGCCGCATATCTCTATCCTCGAATACGCCCCACGCTCGCCAAGTTGTTTTGCACCTGATGTGCCCAGCTTGTTCGCTGTGCTCCATGCCGTCTCGTACCCGTACCCCTCCCTTACCACGTTATTGCAGAGCTCTGGCGTGGCGGACCTATATTTTCTCGCGCGACTCGTGGGACCAAAATGTGGAACCAAACAAAAAAAAACAAATTTGAGTGGAGAGGAAGAAGCGTCTGACGGAGCCGGTTATGATGACATCGATCACGTAGTTTGGTTCTGCTCGGAAAATGACGCCTCCAGAGACTGACTATTGGATACCCTAGTGGCCCGAGGTGAACAACCCTTCAGGGAAATTCGAGGTGTTTTGGGGGATCGTGATGCGGTCTATATGCAGGCCATTTATAGTTTCATTTGTGATTCTGACATCAAAATCTATTTTTTTTTTTCTGTCAAAGTTTTTTTTTTGTACTCTGTCTCTATGTTCCGTAGATCTTCGTTACTCAGGCCATCCGGAAGACGCTCCCAGTAGAACCAATCCTCGAGCACGACGACACGCCACATCGTCCCTTACGCCAAATGCCCGGATGAGCAGCCGAAATTCCTTGATTCCGAATCCTAAGCCTCGTCCATCCTTAAATATTGTAAACTAACCTCGAATCACCACGAGTACGCTGGCTCCTATCACTCTCTTACTAACTGAAAAAAATGACATTGATTGTATATATCACAAAGAAATATGGCTCCGTAAAGTGTTATACACGCCTGAGCCTACCAAATAAACGAACTTGGAAAAAAAAAGAAGCGTCTGACGAAGTGGCCTTAACAGGTCGCCCCACCGATCGATCGCCAGGGTAGGCGATACAGAAGAGCGTGGCAGGTCGGAGGAGCCGTTCATCGAGATCAAGACGGACGGAGCTACCCTGACCAGGGCCATCACGGAAGTGATGACCAACCACAAGGAGAATGGAGGCCAAAAAATGGAGGTGTTTACAGACGTAATGGACGTAATTAGGGCTTCCATTCCTGGAAACGATTTCCCGGGAAATCATATTTCCCGGGATTCCCGATTCCCGGGATTTGTGTATCAGTTTCCCGAATTTGCCGGGAAATGAACATACTAAAATAATTTGTAATAACAGTCTTTTTTTTTTTTTTAATTTGATGATAACGGTTTTTGGGGTATCAATTACATTTTTTTACTAGCATCATCTCACTATTTGTTTTCCTTTTGAAGTTTATGAATTTAAGTCATACTGAAAATGCTACAGAATCATACGGTGCATTCCAACACGTGTTGAAGGGAGACAAAGAACCAGTTTATATATATCGTTCGTTAATTCAGTAGGTCCAAACGTCGGTAAGCGTTGTGAAGTCGAATTAAAAATTTAGTGTCTGTGGTGAAACAGCAGAGCTACTAATGTTCGCAGATATTCAGGCAATAGTAGTGACCGCTTTGGCAAGTTTGTCCTATTATTGTCAATGGTATTTTAAGACCTTCAATCCTTTTTGAGTCAATTCCCGAACAGACTCATATTCCGAAGACTCGTTTGTATTTTGGGATATTTCTGAAAAATTTCATTTTTTCATTGAATATTTTATAATATTGGTGGGCTAACAGATCTTGATGGAAAAACAGATTTAAGGTTTTTAGTATGCGATCATTACAACTGGCTTACAACAAATACTCGCAAAACTTTTGCAATTTGATGCGCTTCAAGTGCTGTTCGGCATTTCAAGCAAAGGAAGAATTCTCATTTCAAATATTTCATTCATCTGCTTTAAATACATTCGAAGACACTGCAGATCTTACTTTTGAGCCAGAGCAGATGCTGATACCTATGACATGGCGAACGTTTTGTAGAAGGAGTTAACGCTTTTCAAACTGAACAAAAACTTTCTCAGGCTTTCAACTACTTTTTCATCATTTGAGGACAAAATAGCAAGAATCACTGATGTAGAATGTATATTTTCGAAATCATATTTTACGACAAAATTTAAACTACGATTTTGAATTTAGTTTCGAGAATTTTTTTTATTTCCCGGGACCCGGGATTTTTTTTATTTCCCGAGATAATTATTTCATTTCCCGTTTCCCGGGAAGTTGATTCCCGGGAAAAATGGAAGCCCTAGACGTAATCATGTCCTTTCTGGACAACGGCGGGAAGTACAGCAAGGACCTTAAGAAGTCCGTGCCGACCCTCTGCAACATGGGTGAAGAGGCAAAGCAGGAGTGGAAGTCCTTGCTGCAGGCAAGTAAGGAGGCGGAACGAAAGATCCACCAACATACTGATGAGAAAGAGTTGGCAGTGAGCCAAGCGGTGGAGGCCAGGAAGGCAGCTGAGACGAGAATTCGAGTCCTTACAGAAGAAAAGCAGCTGGCAGAAAGCCAGACTGTAGGAATCCGCAGACGCATGACTGTTACTGGAACAACTCCAAAGCTTAGTAAGGTCAGTATGGCAACCGACCTGAAAAGAGCTAGCGCCAAGCCGGTATTGCACGAGAAGAAGGCTACTAAGATCCGTCGGGAGACGGTTGAGTAGGTAGCCGGCCCTAAGGAACGACGGAAACCAGTTCCTCCTTCTACGAGTACTACCGAAGTTCACCAGGAGGAAGGCTTGCCCTGGAGGGAAGTTGTGAATTCCAAAAAGGCGAAGAAGGAGCGAAAAGCAGCAAGAGAGGCGTAGGCGTCATTGGCCAAGAAGGGGAGTGCCCATAGAGGAAAGGGCACACCTTCCAATGGTCATGGCAGGAAGGACAGAGGCGAAGCAATTATCGTCAAGGCTGATGGTAAGAGCTATGTAGACGGGGACCGCAGAACGCAGAAGGGCGAGATGATACACGTCCTGAAGCGGGATGCCACGCGGAAGAGTTCCGCGTATAAAAAGTTGTCAGAAGAGGTGCTGGGTGATGCGGTTCAGGGAAGAGCGCTATGCCTAGTAGAGGTAATCCAATGCCGAGGCCTGGACGAAATTACCGAAGCTGCACTGAGAGCTCAGTGTGACGTTGAGATCCAGGATACTGCGATTCGGTTTGGAAAGGTTGTAAGGAGGGTCCTGGAAGGGCCTCTAAATTCTAGCTTACGCGCCAGACGACCGTAGTCGACTGCTAGAATTCTAGATCGGTTTTGCCCTGCTAGCTAATGCTCCCAACACTTCCAACAACCCCACCTCCAGCTCACCCAATCTTCCCAGAAATTCGGTTCCTCGATTTTAGTAGTTTCCCAAAGACTCAATTTAACAACGTAATCAATTCGATTATAAAGCTAACCATTTATTGATAATTCCCTCAATTCCTTGAAACTTATTCCAAGCCTTCTATAAAATTAGATACCTAGATTTAGATTTTTTTAAACATTGTCTTTTAAAACTATCTTCATGCGTAAGTTGTATATTTTCGTTCATAACGTTTCTCTTTTACTTAGCAAGCTACTGGCTATCTGACTGCAGTCTGTACGGTTTCTACTAATGACGTCAAATGTATTTCTATTTTTTCTTGCATGCTTAGGTTGGTGGTGAGGCTGAACACTTTTTAATCTTACTCTAACACTTCATGTTTCAATGGTTTTTGTGGGTATGGGTGCTTTGAGGTACTTACAGCGGTTCCACACTGTCGGGTTACCTGGGCGATCGGCCTATCGGTGTTGGTTGAGTGGCCGAGAGCGACGTCGACCTTCGTGCTGTGATCGACGACCTTGCCAGACGCTTTTGGGCTGAGGCCGACCAGCGGCGATGCAACTGTTGACACTGCGATCCGGTACCGATGATACCTAGGGGGATCGGTGAGAGTCGTCAGCGGGCTGGCTTGTATATGCTTCTTCTGCCGTATTGGTACCACAACGTGCTGATGGAGGTTAGCACCACCTGCACGGCCCGTATGACGCCGACGGGCGGGAGGAGGATTCGATCGACTATTGTATACTTGTTTTACCCGGGACGTGAGTGTGGGGCGACTTGCTGGCTGTGCCCTTCTTTCCCAAAACAGACAACTCGCATGTATTGATCACCAGTGATGTGGTGGCGAAGCCGAATCGCAAATCGATGACCGGAAACGGCTAAGATAGCGCGTGGTTTGAATAGGAGAGGTATTAGCTACTGTGCATTGATTACACTAGATGTAAAGAATGCATTTAATAACGCTGGCTGGGCAGCTATAGCTGATTCCCTGCATCGCTTGGGAGTACCGGATTATCTGTGCAGCATTCTGAAAAGCTATTTCCAGAACAGGATATTTTTAGTCGACACCGACGATTGAAGTGTCAGCAGGATCGATCCTCCAACCTGTTCTGTTGAATATCATGAATGACGGAGTATTACGCTTAAATCTCCCGGGCTGGTGTGAAAAAAGAAGGCTTTGCAGATGATGTAATGCTAGAGGTCACAGGCGACACTCTCGACGAAGTTGAATTGAAAGCTTCGTACGCGATTAGCAGAGTCGAAGATTGGCTCAACTCAAGGAGGTTGGCGTAAACACATCACAAGAATGAGGTTGTTGTGGTGCATAATCACCATGGGTTGCAGCAAGCGAGGATAAACGTAGGGACCTGCACAGTTAACTCCGTGAGGTCATTAAAGCATCTGGGCGTGATGATCAACGATAAGCTCAATTTTACGAGCCACGTCGATTATGTATGCCAAAGGGCTTTATTGGCAATAAAATATTTATCGCGAATGATGTCCAACGGATCGGCGGTGCAAAATCAGGTGCGTAGGCTTAAAGCGGGTAGCATTGTCTATTATCCGATACGGTGTACCAGCATGGTCCAAAGCACTAGAGGCCGGGTTCTATTTTAAGAAGTTAATCAGGGTACACCGGCTGATGTGTCTGAGGGATGCAAGCGCATACCGCACCATATCATATGAGGCTGTGTGCGTCATCGCTGTGATGATGACGATATGCATACTTCTGGAAGGAAGATTTGAAGCGCTTCAACGACAGGGACTCGGTGCAAATGCGACGTGTCAAGAGAGCAGCTTCGTTGCTCAAATGGCAAAGAGCATGGGACACTGCAGTCAAAGTTCGTTGTACACACAGGCTAATTCCGGTTGTGTCGAATTGGATTAGTAGGAAGCCTATCATGGGTGTTGTCTGAACATGGCTGCTTTAAAAAGTTCCTGCGTAAGTGCGGGTTCACAGATTCTGCGGAGTGCCCGGAATGTGTAGGTGAGGTAGAATCGGGCGGGCATGTGATGTTTGCATGCCCGCGATTCGATGTTGACCGCAATGCCATGCTGCTTGTTAGCGGCATGGATACAAACCCGGACAACCTCGTTAAGAGGATGTGTCGGGAAAAGGTTATATGGAATGCGGTGAGCACAGCGTCTCAACAGATTATGTCGAAACTACAGCGTTGGCACTGGTGGCTTCTTGATCAAAACCAGCAGCTGCAGTAGAGACTACTGTGATGCAGTGAACACCATGCTCACCCCGACAGCAAAAACGTCGCGGGTGGGCTGCGGTGTCCTCCGTATGTAGAAATAAAGGTCGTTGCGGTTCCCGCGTGGTGTTCGTTGTCAAGGTGTTCGTCTCTTACGCGAGTTTATGATACAGGCCGATAGGTTACTCGACGACGATCGGCGGGTGGTGAGGTTACCACCATTGAAGTCGATGTTGCGTTATAACGTCGAGTGCGTTAGCATCAGCATGAGCGTTCTCAATAGTCCTCCCCTGATGTAAAACGCACCCTCGAGGTTAGCTGAACATCATGGTATCGTGCCAGCGCATTGCCGGCTTTCCAGGTGGCCTTACCACGCTCTATGTCCTCGGAAGGTGGGAAGGGTCGACTTCGCGCCTGCTTCCCTGTGCACGGCTGCCGCGTGCACCCCAAATTGACCTCTCTGCGATAGGGCCAATTCGCCATCACACAGAGGGACTTGCCGACGCGGTGCCTACGCCTGCCCCAACCTTGACGAGGACCCCTTTCCGTCTTCGGGCTCGGAGCCCGCCCGGTTGACCGACGCCGCAAAAGCGACGACGACATGTTGTTCTTCGCGCGGCCACTTGTACGATAAAACGATCGACTTCGACCACAGGGCACCAGTATGGCCCATGAATCCGACTCCGAACCCTTGAATTACCTCTTATTTGCGCCTGAACTAGCCACTCCTCGAGTCCACGCGTCACCTTCTGTGTAGCTCCGTCTGAAGCAACCATAGCCTGTATGGGCCTGGGTCAGGTGGAAAGTGATTTCCCCATGGCGCCTCTTGACCCACGTATCTATCTCCGGTATCAACCTATGGGTCCATCTACCCTTAGTGGAACTGTCCCACGCACGCTGCCATTTGTCTATTGAGGCCAACATCACAGTCCTACGGATGCCTCTCGTGCCGCGCATTTCGAAGCACTCTATGTCTTCACCGATAACGATGTCAATAGGCATCATACCGGTGATGACGCAAAGTGCATCGTGCGACACGGTACGGTACGCGCTCGCAACTCTTAGGCACATGAGCCTATACGTACTTTCTAACTTCGTTCTGTAGCAGTTAATACGCAGGGCCGTGCCCCAAGCTTCCCCCCATACCTCAGTATGGACAGAGCGACACTAGCCAGATGCTTGCGCTTGCTGGCATGGAGGCACGCTTGCAGACGAAATTGACGTGGCCAACCACCACCAAAGTTGAGCTTATCGTCGATCATTACCCCCAAGAGTTTGATAGAGGCGTTCAGAGGTGACCGCGCAGTTGCCTGCCCTTATCACCGCTTGTTGCTCCGACTTTCGGTTATTAACAACAACCACTTTAGTCTTGTGGTGAGCCAGTTCTTACTTCCTGGAACTCATCCACTCCTCCACAATTACGATCGAGTGGGAACTGCAACCTCAAGACACTGTCGTACATGACGTTCCATAACACCGGACCCAGTATGGAACCTTGCGGAACCCCTGTGGTTATGTCAACGCACTTCCGACCCGCCTCCGTGTCGTATACCAGTACTCGATTCTGGAAGTAGCTTCCGAGAATCTTGTACAGGTACTCGGGAATTCCAAAACGCAGGAGCGCATCTGCAATAGATGCTCAACTGGCAATATTGAATACATTCCTCACGTCGAGAGACACTACTGAACAATAGCGAACTCCCCTCCTCTCACGCTGGATAGCTATCTCCTCGTCTTTTGTAACCGACAAGATCGCCTCTCCGGTCGACTTCCCCTTTCGAAGCCAAACTGGTTACTCGATAGACCATCCGCACCCTCCGTGCGTATCAACAACCTGTTAAGGATGATCTTCTCGAACACCTTCCCCGCAGTATCAAGCAGGCATATTAGTCTATATGCCGAGGGATCCCCCGGTGGTTTTCCCGTCTTTGGCAATAGGACCAGGCTCTGCCTTTTCCATGCTTCAGTGAAGACTCCCTCGTCCAGGCATCTCTGCATAACAGATCTGAACATCTCGGGAGCCTCAGCAATGGCCGATTTGATGGCCAGGTTCGGAATACCATCCGGTCCTGGCGACTTACCTACACTAAGTAAGTGTGCAATGCCCGCAAGTTCCGCCACAGTTACACTTCCCTCGTCGGCCACCCTGGCCCCTGGCAGCTCGATAAAGTGAGGCCAGGGACTTGGGTCATGACGTGAGAAGAGCCCCGCGATGATTCTCTCCAACATTGCTGGAGACCGCTCTGTTGGGGCCATGGCCCCACGTGTCTTGGCCATACGACCCTATAGGCGTCACCCCATGGATTCGCGTTGGCACTTTGACACACGCCCTCGAAGCAGGCATTTTTGCTTGATCTAATCTCAGTCTTCAGAGCGGCTCTAGCAGCCACGAACGCCACTTGTCGTTCAATACGCTCCTCTTTTGTGCGTGCTCGCTGCATCCGCCTCCGTCCCCGTAGGCAGGCGCGGCGCAGGTTCGCAATTGCCAGAGTCCACCAGTAAGCCGGTGGCCTCCCATTCCTAGGGTGTACTTTCCTAGGCATGGTGGCATCGCATGCATGCGAGAGTACTGTTACCAGCTGATCGCCGCTCAGACCGAGAGTATTGTGCTTGCGGCGGAGCGCTTCCTTGAACACATCGTCGTCAAAGTACGATGTCTTCCACATACGAGGGCTAGGCCTCGCCCCTTCTTTCGTCCGCTGAATGCTGGTCGTATAGTCGTTACTGTGGTGAACCGCCAGGTGGTCGCTGTGAGTGTAGCCATCATCTACCCTCCAGTTAGAACTACTCGTTTGGCCAGGGCTCCAGAACGTAACGTCGATAATCGACTCGGCCCCGTTCCAGCTGTAGGTACTTTTGGTACCAACATTGGCCAGATCCACATCCAACATGGCCAGTGATTTCAGCAGGATCTGCCCCCGTTGATTCGTGGATCAGCTTTCCCATTCCACGACCCAAGCGTTGAAGTCCCCTGCTATCACCACCGGCCTACGCCCCATCAAGTTAGCCGTCAAACAATCTAGCATTCGACCGAACTGCTCGATCGACCATCGAGGAGGCGCATAGCAGCTGCAGAAGAAGACCCCGTTGATTTTGGCAATGACGAAACCCTCGTGTGTAGAAGACATCAACTCTTGGACTGGGTATTTCCCCGTTGTCCATATCGCCGCCATTTTAGACCCATCGGTGACCCAATTACCGTTCCTGGCGGGTACCCGGTAAAGATCCGCTATGATGGCGATATCCGTCCCCCATTCAGCAACTGTCTGACACAGCAGTTGCTGGGCTGCATCACAGTGGTTCAGGTTTAGCTGCGTTACTGTGATTTTACAGCACGCTTAATGATTGACCGTGTGTATGTTAATAAAACACTATTTTTTTAACCAATTTGTTTATTTGTAAGGCTCAGTCGTGTATAAAAACACTTTGCGGAGCCGAATGCTTTTTTTTTGTTTTACATTATCAATTACATCGAATTTAACACCTTAGAGCTAATAAATTACAATGCAAAAAACTAATCAAAATAGAATTCCATTTTTTCTATCGGAATTCTTTGTTTATCTTCTTCAATTATTAACCTCCGTTCGTTTTCGTCGCTCAGCCAGTCATAAGTTGCAATTCTGTACCTATGCTTCCTGGGTGAAATCTCTGGTACCGTGATCATGCTATCTCCACTCTCGCTAGATGCCGTGTTGTTGGGTTTCTTTTGTGTCGGGTTTACAGCAGAGTCCGATTCTAGATCGTGTGACCTTTGTCGCTTGGCATCTGTTTTCTTCCTGCTCTTCTTCTCCGTTTTGTCGCTGTTGTTTTGTACTATTTTCTCCATTGCTTCTGACTCTCCTAGTTCTTCGAGGATCTCAACTTCAAGTGCGACCGTAGAACATGTTGATTGCTGCTTCTTTTCTTGTTTTCGTTCCCGCAAAATAGGACAACATTTTCTCAAATGTTGATCCGACTGACAAGCAAAACATTTCAATTTTATCCCATCATAGTATACTCGCCCTTTTCTGTTACGGAAATACAGGATGTCAGGAATCACATTATCGATTTCCATATAGAAACCACGAACTCCGGTAAACATATTAAGCTGAAACTCAGCAGGGAACCGTTCCCGCACGGCACGTTTAATCCTTCCATATGCTGATAGTACTGACACCAAATCGGCATCCGATATTTCGGGTGGCAAATCGAACACACGCACGTATCGAGTGGTTCCCGCCACCGACATACATACCATCACTTCCTTTCCGTTTGTATAGCGAAAAGGAAGAGATTTCTCGTTGTTCGCGATCACGTATTTCATTGCCTCATCGGACTTGAAACGAATGAAAACGGACTTCTCGTCCGAGATCTTGTAGGCAGTCTCCATTGCTGATCGGTCACCGTTGAGCGATTTGATAAAACAAACCATATCTGCTACTGTTGGTGGCGTGGCATCTACGGGAAACACAAAAGCCAGCGTATTCGTCACTGTAACTTCACTCGTCATTTCGATCGAAAATTGCTATATTCGATCAAACACAAAACCATAAGCAGAACTGCGAGTGAACAAAAGCGACTTGTCTGATCGGAATCTGATCGTTCGCTGATTAAATACTAGTTGCAAAAAAACCTCATATCTCCGTTGCTGTTTATTCAAATCGTTTTCAATTACACATGACAATAGTGGGCCCCCAGTAAACATTTTTGTGTGTATATTATTCAATATACGGATCCATATACAGTATTACAGAATCGTAAATAATGCGTCAAAGTCTTATATACGTACTAAAGTGGAGGCGATATACATCATAAGAAAGACAAATAATTTGAAAAAAGTTGATTTCATATGATACTTTTTAGCATCTCTAGGATAAACATTATAAAGTTTAAAATGACTTCATGTATTACTATAGCAACGTGATATACGATTAACCATTATTCAACGCAAAAAAATCAATTCATTCCATCTATTAAACATTTTAGAGTCATAATTGCCGTAAATCGATGAAGCGAAGTTATTTTTGTATAAATCGGATGTTACCTGGAATCGAACTCTCATGCCCTAGCTGCTACTGCCGCGCTATCTCTCTACACCATGCCGGAATGCAATATTGGTAGAGTTAAAACCAAATAAAGTTATCTGTCCAGTCAGATGACTAAAAATAACCATGCATCATTGCTATACGATACTTTACAAACTTACTCCTGCATCTAATAAGATATAAAAAAAATGTTTTCGTAAAAGCCTTTATTATAATAACATTCTTGATCGTATTTTCAGTAATGATTTGTTGCTACTACATATACAACCATATCGGAGTTTATTTACGATTTGAGAAGACTTGATTTCACATATAACACAATTCCTAAGTTTGATAAATAAGTGATGCCAAAACTGTAGAAGCTCGCAAATACATGCAAATAATCAAAGATTAAGTGTTTGCTTGCGATGATAAATCCAACTATCAAACAAACACCACAATTATAATTTCATATTAATTGATTTATTTTTTTAAAAAAATTATAAAAAAAAACTGTGAAAACGTATGCGGAAGTATATTGGGATAACAAAATGAAAACTTTTAATTCTGACTTTTAATTTGCACTGGCTGCACGGTCAGCTCTGATTGATCTGTCAATAAGAGAAACAGTTTGTCAACGTTCGAAGAATTTCGATTTGTGTGATAATTTTTGTTTAATTCACTCCATATTAAAGGTATGTATTTGAATTTGTAACTATTCTATAATATGATAGCTATTTCTTATTATTCATAGATGTATACCGTCGTGCAATTCATCGAGAACCAGAAATTCAAGGTAATGGCTGTACCTGCAGCATGGGTAAAGAGAAATGTTCTGCTTTGGCCAAAACTTTCCAATGCAAAAATCGAGAGCCTAAAGGCTTGCTGGACAAGAATTCAATGGACCCACGAAGAAGATTCCAGTCATAGTATGCAATAGCTTCAAAAATATCCAACTAGCTGAAGAAGCTGCCGAGGAACTCTCCAAACGTGAAGTCTCCGTCATCTATAATAAGCGGAAGCGGCTAAAACCTGCCAAAAAACCGAAGGCACTGGCTCCAAAGGATTATAATAAGATGATACAAGGTAAGATGATGCTTCAGATCTTAGAACATCAAGTAATTTTAGTTTCCTATCAGCATGCAACCTACAAAATGCTTCTTTCCAATCAATACCAATCCAATTGAAAGTGGACAACGCATCCGAAGATTCGAGAAATCTGTCTCATACAATGGAGAACTTCGTGGCTGCTGGTTTGAGTATCCCAACGAATACCAACGCGAATGTTATTGTACTGAATGAACCGTATTCTTCGAGTCAAACTGTCTGTCCCCGTGCGTCGATGGCATATGACGAAAACTGCGAGCCCACTATTACACAGCAAACAACTTCACAGAAGATACAAAATGTATCCTTGGTACAACATGCTAAGCCCTCGGTCAATTCTCATATGATCGAAGCAACGCTTATTCATCCACAAGCATCTGCTTTATTGCCCGTGCAACACAACACCAATTCTTGCACCTTAACGTCTCAAGTCAACCAAATTCATGTTCCTGCGGATCAGTTGCCAACATCCAGTAAAATCATCAGAGGTAAAATAATGTACAAAGTTTAATAAAAGTTCATTGCTGATTTCAATCTTCTTTTGAGTCACAGCGACACCAAGGGTATATGTTCATACATATTAGAGTTTTCATGTTCTTCCTAGCATTATAACTTCCTACGTGCACACCCCGAGTTTGCCCGCTATCCATATTTTGGTTCACTTCCTTCATTTTTTGTGGAACCTACGCCTAGCATTATCCCCAACAGTAAAATATAATAAAACTATGTATACAATTTTAGGTACATCACCTGAACAAACAGTGTTGGGTGACGGAAAGGGTTATTTACAGGACGAAAATATGTTTTATCAGTATGCAGACGAGAACAACACATCAGCCTTACAAATAACAGGTATGATATTCACCCAATTGTTTTCAATAGTATGTTATTAATCCTTTAAAAATTGAAGGGTCGATGAGCTACGAGCAAATGAAAGCAGATCTTAAAGTGTTCATCGAAACGACTGTCACAAAATCTGTCGAGAAAGCTTTTGAAACTAACTTCGCGCGTTATGCTGCTCTGTCTGATATTGAAGCAAGGGAGAACTCCGCCAAGTCCGAAGATGACATCGTCGAAAATCATACGCTCATAAATAACGAGGATGAGCTCAGCAAATGGAACATCAAGCTGAATAGCAGACACCTACGTCAACGATTTGTATGCAGTATTATGATAAATATCTAAACAATGCTAACCCTATTTTTCCCTTTTCAGTTGGAATATTTCGCAAAAATAATAATTCCAAACGCATACATCCAGAAAGGCGACAATGCATGTTATACTGTAGTTAATTGTCTTTTCACACGTGATTTTTGGACAAAGATGACATGGACAGGAATCAGCCGGGGCAATAAGACTAAGAGAGGCTTCCGTGAATACGGTAATGTCATTCAATTATTGGGCGATATAGTGCGAATTGGTGATCCGTCGTACACAGCACAGAAATTAGAGCTGTTCTGCCGAAATAAACTCTTTCGTTACTGTAAACCACGATCTACGTGCCAGAAACTTCGGAAATCGGCATGCAGACCGAAACGCTCTCACAAAGCAGCTGCAATATCTGCAGGTGATGGACACAATACAGACCACGAAGATCCACCTTCATCTGATGATGATGAACGAATGGCTGGAGATGAAAGCAACTTTGAGTCTGATGACGAAGAATGTGATGGAAATACTTCGATGGATTCAGATTAACTTCAGATTCGAATCTGCTCTTTTCTAATTAAATATTTTAAGCATTATACCTAAGGACGTTGGTGCGGAGCACGTTCGAATGTTATTAATATGAGTTCTAACAATTACTATATAACCTTCACTACATGTCACTGCTAAGTGTGGTAGTAGAGATTGATATGATTAGTTTCTTATTCAAAAAGATACAACTATTCCTGTTAAACATCTAAAACCATGTTTGTTTACATTGAAATAAAAAAACAAGGATAAATAGAATGTTAATTTATCAATTACGACGACGACATGTGTAGCCCGATTAAAACTACGACTATGACGATAACCATACCAAAAAATCATCGTTAAGTATAGGTTTTACCACATTGCCCTGAGAATATTGCCAATCATCAATGATTACCACATACGACTATTACGATGAGAAGCATACACACCACAATGTTGACTCTTTCTTCTAGGACCACAGCTATCTTATAGTTTATATCCTTGATGATGGCAATTGTCGTTCATCAATGAAGATTGTATCTATGAGGACGACGATGAACGTGATAACTGAACATGTTCTCCACGATCACAATTGAATGACGATGCTAACAACATAATATGTGACGTACTCCACCTGCACGTGAAAATAAACAAATCCATAGTCACGATGCTCAAATAATAATGATATTGATAGCAATTTGCATTGTGAAGAGGGCGATCATAACAGTAAAACAATATGATCATGAGCCTCAACAACAACGACGGATACATACGGATATATCCACGACGGTAGCAGCAATTCTGACACCACAGATGACCACCAGGATGAAGACGAGGATTCATGTCGAGGTACAGGTCCAAAACAATTACTATAATTTGAACAACGACGAGGGCGTCCTCATCGACAAAGACAATATCTCGCGCTTAGTTTCATAGGGGCGTAACTGTATTGATCGATTTTTCTTAATCGATTTTATATTTTGTTAATAACTCAATTGTTTCACAAGCTATAACCGTGATTATTGATTATGGTGCAAGATACAATCATCCTTTATCACACCAAACCATTAAATCATCGACAAATTAGCGCAATTCGGTACAATAATAAAAAGAAAACATCGACGAAGAGGAATCGATCAATACAGTTACGCCCCTATGAAACTAAGCGCGAGATATGGATCTAAGATGACAAGACTATATGCACACTATGTGCTATATGTAACGACGTTGAGAACCATGACAACGATGTTAATATCCACGACGACGACGACCACATATCTACGTATTTAACAACGAGAATAACCATGATACTATGAAAATACTCACCACGATGACAATTTGTTTTGCTATTACTATTTCAAAGTTTGTTAGACTGCTATGTTTTCGCACATATTTATTTAAAATATTTGAAGGTAGAATCAATCATAATCATCTTAGTAAGCATGTCGTTGTTTCCAAGCATCTTAGTAAGCATGTCGTTGTTGGTCAAGATTGTTTTCTTCATTCTAATAATTTATGTTATATAGTCATGGCAACCATATGCTAGTTTCCGTTTGTTGTTATGCTTATATCTTCGTTTTCAAATACGTTTATACCTACTTAGTAAATACAAGTTGGAACAAGGTGCTCTAGCCGTCGTGGACATCAAACGTCGTTGTCATGGTCTTCAACTTAGTTACCTGCGTATCAAGTCAAGTCGAATCGTTATTGTGATCCATATGGTCCTCGTGGATAAGGTCGCCCTCGTCTTGGTTCAAATCATTGTTATCGTCGACAACATTTATGTCGTTCTTGATCGTCGTTGGTCAAGTGGCTGTCACCGTTGCGTTGTGAATATTATCGTCGTTACTAGTGGTTTCGGCTTCCATGGTTATGATCGTCCTCGTCATACTATTAAAATTTTTTGTCTATATTGTGTAACTGTGCATCGTTGCTCTAATCTTAATGTCGGTTGTCTTCGTGGTTCAAATTGTCATCGTAGAGGAAATTTCCGTCGGGTGAACGTGAACACTCGTTCTCATTATGAGAACTTACAATATTCCTATTCGTTACAGAAAGAGTCAACATTGTGGTCCATACTGTTCTCATCGTTATAATCGCTCTCGCCGTGGTACACATTGTTGTGATCATTGATGGTATACCTATGTGGCTGTCATAGTATTTGAAATGGAATCCGTGCACTTTTTGTTTTGGTCACCTACATTTCGTCATCATACCTTTAAATATGTTTTTCTTTTTGTATTTGAACCCGATTTTCTTCTATTTGTGATTTAAGTTTTGTGTTTTTATATGTATTGAGATTTCATACTGATTTACATCGCATTAAGCTCCTACATAACTGGATCAAGTTATTTCATTTAATCGTATGGAGTAGTGGAATAAAGACTACACTTTCATTTTTGACCAACGGCACTAATTTGCAAAATATGTCCGAAATATGAATATGACTGGCATTTGTAAGATTACTCGCATTAATTTTGGAAATATAAATGTGAAGAAATGACGATTTGAATGGCTTCAGGAAGTAATCATATTTAGATACAATTTTAGACCCTATAATTAGCAAATCTTTTTCATCTTCATGAACACCTTTGAAACAAATGATTTCGGATTGTCTGGTCAATATCCATTGATCTTTGAAATCTGTACTTAATTTGAAACTTGAGATATTTAAGATAGTTTTTCCATTTTTCTGTTCTACTGACACATTATTTGATGCCATATTTTTAAAACTACGATCCTCTTTAGTACAATCGACATTTTTCGACTCAATTATTCGAGCTGCAACTTGGGCTAATGGGTTTGGACCGGTTTTTACTAATTTTTTCAATGAATGCATAAAATTTTCAAATGGATACGCAGAAAACGATGGTAACGGACCAAATCTTTCAACTTCATCCACAATGTGACAAAGATTGTGGATATTGCTTGAGATATATTCAGTACCATATAATGACTTAAAGTTCTCTATGAAATCAAGAATCAATGACCTAGCTACAGGTAAAAGATTTGAATATTTTTCGACAGAACAAATTCTTACGGCACAGAAAAGGTAGAGGAAATGGTCGTAAAACTTCTCAGGAAGAAAGTCTTTAAGCGATACTATACCAACATAGTTAATAAAATTTCGGTACTCTAAGCCTTTCCATAATGATACAAACTCTAATGACCTCATTTGCCGATGGATTTCCATGGGAAACTTAACTTGAACTAAATACTCCGATATTGCCTTTTTCTGAAAAGTACTCCATTTCGCTTTCATAGACATTGAACCTGTACGCCAACTAGTTAGAAGCTTTTTCATTACACCTAATTCAAGCAAATGCAAGGAATCACCGACAACGACATCCTGGATAATGTCGATTGGTAGCTTCATGAGCGGTGTGTCGCCTCTTTGATGATCAGAGTATTGCTTTGACCGAAACTTTTCATCAATTCTCAGCGGTGCAGTCGACTCCGGATATGACATGGTTCCCGATATTTTGCTGAACCGTCCTTTAGTGGTGCATTTTATGCAGCCATATTTGCCGTTGAAGTTGATCACATTTTTAATAAATGACCTGGCCGGAATGTCACAGATGAAACAGCGAATTCTTATGGCCAAAAGATACCCATTCACTTGAACTCCGTTCTCCAACAAAGGCAACAATTTATCAATGAAGGCGCTGAGAAATTCATTCACATTTTTTGGTTTCCCATTACCGTAGAATATGCCCACGACCATGGGTGCAATATGAGGTGCTTCATGGATGTTACATAATATGGGCCAGAAATTTTTAGTGGTACTTTTGTAAATAGGTAAACCATCTACGTTTATGTTAATTGAAATAGACAAAGGTGTGTCTAGATCTCGGAATATCTGTCTGAGGCAAGGTTCTAGCCCATGGTGCCAGTATTGTCCGTTCTCTCCCATTGCACTGACGCTCACATTCCTTGGAGTTCGCATAATTGATCTAGGATCCTTAGCTAATTCTAGTCCAAGGTTTGTGTTTAAAACATTTATGAGCGATTTAAGGGCTGTTTGGGGGATATTATTCTCGTTTGACCACTTCCGAATATCTGTAACAATTCCCGGGCAGAAGCCATGAACAGAATAACAAAACATGATATGGACTTGATTGATATAAGAGATAAAAGAACAGGCAACACTATCAAAAATTCGCATCGAAATATCATTTAAATATCAAGATATGCTTTGGATAAGAACAAACTAATGGCACATGATATTGATCACTTATTACAAATAGCATAACTTGATCTTCTCATGATATTTTAGTGCAAAATATTGATATTATCGTCTGATCTTTTATCTCTTATATCAATCATGTTAATATCTCATTTTGCTTTCTTATCAACATTTGATACTATTGAGCTATTTTCTGCTACTCGGGTTTTTCTTTCGTCGCCTGTAATTAAAATTTTATAGAATTTTTTTAAAATATTGACAATTACTAATAACCTTCATATTCCGTTTGTTCCTGATCACAGGCAATAAATATCTCTGCAATTATGGAATTCTCTTGAGTGTTGCTTCTTTCTGTGCGTTGAACCGATGAGGATGGTGATACAACACTAGACTCGTTGTTTATTTCTCGTCCATCTGTAGTAGCATTTAGCGTTCTCCTGAAACGGTCACGATACTTGTTTAGCAATCTACTGTGTGTACCGCGTTTTTCAATTTTAGATAATCTAGTTTTAATCATTGCCTCAGACATGATTTTTCTTTTAAAAATATACTTCAGTTCTAGCAAGAGATAACGTGAAACTAGTCAACTATCTATGAAATAGTTTGTGATGATTTACGATAAAACATCTAGTTTACGATAAAACATCCGATGCGTTATGTATAATAATACGAACATTTTAACATCACACATTATATGATCTTAAACGTGCTTACGTTAAACATGATTTATACTATTTTTACCAACTTAAGCGATGTGGCATCGTAAATCATTGAAGTGGTCAGAAATAATCGCGTTTATGATTCTTTTTGAACATTATTTATAACTCAATTGTCTACTTTTACGATAGTGATAGGAAATTTACTTTTATACAACTCTAAATATACATAGATATACGATGACTGGTTATCTGAGCCGGAGTAGCTGTCAAACTGAAACAGTGCTTTTAGTTCATCTTTTGATATTACAGTCGCCTCTCCACATCTCGATATCGAAAGGACCATCAAGATAGGGGGAGATCGAGGAATGGAAGGAACATTGAAATGGGCACTAGATCCTATGTCGTTTCTTGTTGTTGATGTTTTTGTTATATATAATAACATATATGACATATATGACATAAGGTGAGCGAAACCCAAACAAAATATGAGACGTACACAGAAAAAATAAAGAACCAAAAAAAAAAGTTTAAAGCGCTCAACTTTGAGTACGAAGTTCAAATTTTCAACTCAATATTAGGTAGTTTTCTCACCCCCTCTCAGGAATGATATTATAAACAAAGAGAGCTGCATCGACCCAACGGTGCTGTTCCGTGGAAGAAGCCAAATTTGAATTGTTTTCACCAGAGTCCCAGGTGAGTGAAAATAACATAAATTTTCGTTGGTGAAACCTCAGAGTGAGTGAAAATTCAACACAGGAGTAAATGGAAAGTACTCACCGGATTTTTTTTGCATTTTACTTACTTTTAGCTTCTTCCACGCAAGGGTTGATTTGAGTGAAGGAACCATAAAGTGAGTTGTTTCGCGGTTCCGTGTAGAGAATCGACTGTATTTCAAGAAATCGAAAACGTACTCTTACTCCAGTTACTTCCACTAATGATTATTTCCAGACCAACATTGTGAGGTACATACTGGCCTTAACATATGTCATAGATTGCAGACGGCAGTGTTGGTATCACTGTCATGCAATGGGGGTAACTTGGCTGCAAACATTGGCACTACTGACGCTTATCCTGACAAAGGCAAAAGCGGATGTAGTTACGGCAGGCCAAGCATCATCGCCATTTTAGCTGTGCGCTTTCGTGAGGTAAGACGTGTTCCATCTGCAATCTAATTTCCCAAGTCGGGTGATTCTACAGCAGTTATTTGCAGTGCTTAAACACCATGAATCATAAGGCAATTTACATTGGCGACCATAACAGGACATTAAAATATTTTCGTTTTGTAGAATCACTCGTCTTGGGATTTATTTAGTGAGGCATAAAAGTGAGTTTAACAAATGAATAAGAAAATGGCAGACATTTTTTCTTTCCTACTAAATCCTGATCAAATATTGGTGTGTAAAGAAAACCACCGAGTGAAAATTAAATATACACAGTTTCGAACAAAAATATGTGTTGAATATCTTTTGATGGACGCGTAGCGAATACCGTCGGAGTAAAATTAGGGCAAGTAAAGAAAACTGTTTTTCGAAATTCCAATACAAAAAAGAGAGAGAGAAAAAAAACAAGGCCGAGTAAAGAAAACTGCCTAAATAGAAAGGAGGGAAACTAGAAATTCCCCAAACATAAGAAGGTGCGTAAGGAAAACCACCTGTGCGCGAATAATAGCTTAAATGAGTAATGAAAACCATTGTCAAATAAACTGACCGTATGCGTAATGAAAACCACCGGTGCAGACATTATTTAGAGGGATAAAGAATACCTTCTGGAGAAATATTTTCAAGTGGTAATGAAAACCCTATGATGATTGGAGTGAAGTTGAAACTGCCCAAATGTGTAATAAAATTTGAAGAAGTAAAAAAAAAGAGATAAGCAATATTTAATAGAAAAAATTCAGTATGAGATTTTAATGAAAAAAATCCTAACTATTCCCTATGTTTACAGAAACCAAACTTTGGCTCAAACGCAACTAAACCTTTGAAATGGAATCAGAAGGTAAATACGTTCGCGTCGACCAGCCATACGATAGGGGGTGTGATGTTTCGGATCTCGAGATGGATGTGACAGGTCCTCAGGATCCCGGAAGGTTCGTTCGTGCTCCGGTATTCTATGATGATGAGGAACAATATGATGAGGAAAATGAAATATACGAGTATGCTAATCACCAAGGTTCTGTGGACCCATACCTAGAGAATGAGATATTGAAGCAACAGATCGCCGACTTGAAGAAAACTCTTGCAGAAGTAACATCGAAAACCACTAGCCAGCGCCAGGTAAACTCAGGCACCATTGCTGAGCAAAGCTGGAATAATTATCGGACATTGTCATCGCAGTCAGAAGCAAGTGGATCAAGTGTCAGGTGGGACCAAATGAAGCCATTCCCCAAGAACATACCAGCGAACAAAATGTGGGAGGAATGGTCAAAGTATATCGAGAATTTTGAAATTGCGGCTTCACTGTCTAACGCAATTGACCCTGTGCGTCGATCCCAGCTCCTTTTTTTGTCGATGGGTGATCAACTTCAAGGAATTGTACGAGCAGCAAAACTTCGACCGGATTTGAATGATAAAGAGTGTTATACAGCTTTTGTCAGGAACATCGAAGACCACCTCCGCTCCATGACCGATACCGCTGCAGAACATGAAGCTTTCTCAGCCATGCAGCAAGGTATAGGAGAGTCAGCGATGAGCTTCCATTCAAGATTGATGGAAAAGGTTCGTTTATGTCGATACAGCACTGACGACCAAGAACGCTTTGTGCGAGCGCAGCTCTTAAAGGGCATGACAAATCGTGAGCTAGCTAGAACTGCCAGGACGTTCGGTCACGAGACCAACGTAATTGTGCAGGCCGCGACACGAGATGAAGCATATCAAGCCGAAACCAGAAAATTGCCTGTGGAATCTGAGTCGATCAATCTAGTACGGAGCGGCTTACCAAGAGTTACAATCAAACGGGAAGGCGGTGGTGAATCGAGAGGATACAGGAACAAACAGTTCCGGCGAAATGAAAATCGGTCCAACAATCGTCCTGAGCTGTGTACAAGGTGCAACAAGTGGATGCACAGAAATCGTCCTTGCCCGGCACTGAAGCTTAAGTGCAACGCCTGTGGCAAATTCGGCCATTTTGCTGTGGTGTGCAGATCGAGTCGAATCAATGTAGTACAGGAACTACCAATGGATTTTCCAAAAGAAGTGAAAGCTGCTACCAAGGAAGAAGAGGTAAAATGAATTTGACTTGAGATGTATCACATACAAAAAGTACAATACATATACTAGTTTTTTTTCATAAATGTTGAATTCCTTAAAAAAAGAAATGTTTTTTTATTTTAACAGCTGAACGCACTTTCCCTTGAAGACGTTTTGATCAACTGTCGCGTGGGATCATCCAGCCCAATAAAATTTCTAATTGATTCAGGGGCGGATGTGAATGTTGTTGGAGGTTGTGACTGGCTGAATCTAAAACTAGAATTCGAAACTGGATCAGCCAAGCTGATTCCCATTGCAATTAACACCGATAGGGGATTGCGGGCTTATGCAGCAAGTGCTCCAATGAAGGTTGATTTTGCATTCAGAGCAACTGTAGCAGCGATTGGATCAGAAAGTTCAGTGATAGCGGATTTTCTGGTGGTGAATGAAGGAAAACGGTCTCTCCTCAGCAGATCAACAGCAAGTGACTTAGGTCTTTTGCTTGTTGGGTCACAGGTGAACAAGTGTGAGATAAATGACGCCAAAATTTTCCCGAAGATGCCCGGGGTTAAAGTCAAATTTAGCATCGACAAAAGCATTCCGCCAACGAGAAATGCGTATTTCAATATACCTGCGGCATATCGTGAAGGCGCACGACGACGGTTGGTGGAGATGGAAGCTAGTGGCATCATTGAAAGAGTGGTGTCAGCACCGGAATGGATAAGCGGTATGTCCGCTGTATCCAAAGGGAAAGACGATTTTCGATTAGTCGTCAACATGAGAGCGCCTAACAAAGCTATCAAAAGAGAATACTTCCGCCTACCAGTCCTAGATGAGATGAAAATCAAACTACAAGGCGCATGCTACTTCACGAAGTTGGATTTGAAAAGCGCCTATTATCATTTGGAGCTGAGCGAGGAGTCGCGAGACTTGACTACATTTTTGGCAGAAAATGGTATGTTCCGGTTTACACGCTTGATGTTTGGGGTAAACTGTGCGCCCGAGATATTTCAACGCGAAATGTCTAGAATACTTGAAAGCGTTGAACAAAAAATTATCTACATCGACGATGTCTTGCTCTTTGCGGATAGCTTGGAAAAACTGCATAAAATCGTCGCTCAGGTACTTCAGATTTTTAAAGACAATAATTTAACCCTTAACACCGAGAAATGTGAGTTCGACAGAACAGAAGTAACGTTCCTCGGACACAAATTGAATGCCGATGGATTTCATATCGAGGAGACAAAAATTGGAGCCATAAAGAAGTTTCGTCGACCAACAACAACTTCGGAACTACGAAGCTTCCTTGGATTGGCGTCGTTTGTCAGCCCTTATATAAGGAATTTTGCGTCGATTTCCAGCCCTTTGTGGTCAATTGTTGGATCCAAAGAATGGACTTGGGGAGACCAACAAGAAAAAGCATTCAATGCTTTGAAACAACAGATTATACGTTCTACTGTATCACTGGGTTATTTCTCAGAACATGAAGATACCGTTCTTTATACAGATGCATCACCAAATGCCATCGGTGCAGTGTTGGTGCAAGAAGGAGCCAACAAGCACCCTCGTATAATCAGTTTTGCATCAAAGGCTCTTACGGAAACTGAACGGAAGTATGCTCAAAATCAACGCGAAGCTCTTGGAGCGGTATGGGCAGTTGAGCACTTCTCGTACTTTCTATTGGGCCGACACTTCACTTTGCGCACCGATGCGAGCGGAGTTGCTTTTATTTTAAACAGATTGCGAGAAAGCTCAAAAGAGCATTAACCAGAGCAGATGGGTGGGCCTTAAGACTCAGCCCTTATGATTACACAGTAGAGTATGTGAAAGGTACCGAAAACATAGCGGATCCATCATCCCGGTTGTACCAGGGTAGCGACGAACCATTCGATGAAGAAACAAGTCCATGGGAAGTGGCTCATGTTGAAGCTAATTTGGTAGGCTTCGTTACCGAAAATGAAATCAAGGAATATACAAAAGAAGATGGAACACTTCAACAGGTAATCTTTTGTATGGTATACAATGAAACATTGATTAGAGTAATTTAACTGTTTTTATACCAATAGGTCATAGAAGCATTGAATACTGGACACTGGTCGGAGCACTTGAATAGGTTTAAAGCAGTGTCCGAAGATCTCGTCGTGAAAAGCGGAGTACTATTGAAACTTGGCTGCGCTGTAATTCCTGATAAGCTACGATCAAAAACACTTGAAGTGGCGCATTCAGGCCATCCTTCAACGGCAAAGCTTAAGAGCATCCTGCGTGAGAGAGTTTGGTGGCCTGGAATGGCTGTGGACGCAAATAACTGGGTAAAGTCGTGCGAGACTTGTGCTTTAAATGGAAGACCTGAGAAACCCACCCCTATGCATCGGATGTTCGCTCCAAAGACGGTATGGGAAACCATTGCCATAGATTTTAATGGGCCTTATTCACGTTATGGAGGAATATCGATTCTCGTAATAATCGATTATCGTTCACGATATGCAATTGCAAGGCCCATAAAATCGACAAGTTTCGAGAACACCAGAAAAATACTCGATGACGTATTCAACAGAGAAGGGTTTCCTGAAGCGATTAAATCGGACAATGGACCGCCCTTCAATGGAGAAGAGTACAGAGACTATTGTAGCAATCGTGGTATTCGAACGATCTTCTCCACGCCATTCTTTCCACAACAGAATGGCCTAGTGGAGAACTTTATGAAAGTTGTTAACAAGGCGATGTCCACAGCACAGTCTAATGCATGTGATTTCAACGACGAGCTACAGGCAGCAGTCAATGCTCACAATGCAGCAGCTCACACAGTCACCAGAATGCCACCGGAAGAAGTCATGTTTGGCAGACGAATTCGGCGAGGACTTCCATTAATGAACCGGGGTCGTGTAACAATAAATGAACAACTACTGAATTCCAGGGATTTTGAAGCGAAACGCTACTCCAAGAAACACGAAGATGCACGGAGATGTGCCAGGCCATGTATCGTCCACCCTGGAGACGAAGTTGTACTTGAACGACAATCAAAAGCAAAAGGGGAAACGAGGTTCGACAGAAAGCGGTACTCAGTCATCCAAGAAAATAATGGAAACCTTATTCTCAGTGACGGAGACAGACATGTTCGTCGACATGTTACACAGGTCAAAAAAGTCCATCCTTGGAGGGACTCGAAGGACAAGAAACTACCGGAAGTATCGATAGAGAAGCGCGTATCCAGACAGAAGCGAGCACCAGCCCATCTATCCGATTATGTACAGCAAACTGAAGATATTGTTTAGTTGTTTACGATCAAAATTGATAAACTTAAAGTAATATGGAGTTGAAATAAAATAACTACGCAAGATAATCTGATGCCATACTCACTAGGAATTTATTTATCCATGCTCATTGATGCTCATATGGGGAGTAAAAAGAGGTGGTGTTTGCGTTAATTTATGCGATTCTCATCTCTCTGTCCATCAAATTCATCCAGTTATACGGATCCGTTTTTTGGTAAATTATCCCCTCGACGTCGAACATTTTTGGAGGATCTTTTTGTTCCATCTTCTGTTTCTAGATAGTTGCCTGCCGAGCTGCCGAACTTTGGATTAAACCGGTATGATTTGTAGCTAAATCTTAAAAAAAAACAAAAACGATTCACAACAGCATCGTCACCATGCTAAAACACCGAAAACACCTAGCATTCGAGTAGTTTTCTAAAGATGAAGACCAATAATGTGATAATAATGTCAGGAAATAGATCAGATATGAGCATATTAGTAACATTACTAATGTAAACAAAACGCTTTCACATATGGTAGACGAAGGCTAAACGTTGTTTGTAGTTACATATAAATGTATAATATATGTTTCGTTGAACGAGGATTTCACGCACATATATACATTTCAGTTTGTTTATTAAAGATAATGACAGCCAGCGGCGACGACTCATTTTCGAGTAGTACATACACGATTCGGGAAATATACCCAAAATTTTAAAGTTTATGCAATGACTGAAAAGTGCTCGAAATTACAGACACGGGAAAAATCTGCCAAGTTTTTTTTTGTTGGTTCTGTAAATAGTATTTACAGCAAAAATTGCGCGGATCGTGTAACTATTGAAATAAGTACATTCTCTAATCAACAACCCGCATAAATCCAAACATCAGTCGAACCATTATTAGAACGGTTTACGTTCCACGTTGAACCGTAATGATTATGGTACTAAACCGTAAGCGTACTGTAGTCTGATAACGTTTTGAGCATAGTGGCTACGGTTTTTGTAGACCGGACTGTATGAGCAACGGGTTGTTAAGAATGTTAACCGTAAGAAAAAACGATTTGCTTCATACATTTTTGGAGGAAAGATTTTATCAGTATTATATTGATTATGGCTCGTAGACTGTAAACCTCATTGATTAAGGTTGAGGTAATTGTGGTACCATAGATATGTATTGTTCGCAGAACTTAATTTTAATGGGTAACGATATAAACTATGTCCATGTTATATTTGTAACTGTACGAAGAACGGTAAATGATTATGCGGGAAATGACTCTTTAGAGTGGTAGTCTTTTTTTTAGAGAAAAAGGAGGATGTGAGGTACATACTGGCCTTAACATATGTCATAGATTGCAGACGGCAGTGTTGGTATCACTGTCATGCAATGGGGGTAACTTGGCTGCAAACATTGGCACTACTGACGCTTATCCTGACAAAGGCAAAAGCGGATGTAGCTACGGCAGGCCAAGCATCATCGCCATTTTAGCTGTGCGCTTTCGTGAGGTAAGACGTGTTCCATCTGCAATCTAATTTCCCAAGTCGGGTGATTCTACAGCAGTTATTTGCAGTGCTTAAACACCATGAATCATAAGGCAATTTACAAACATATTAAAAGGGCTTTCATCGTTCCAAGCTTTCATCCCGAAATATAGCTTCATATAGGTGCGAAGACCTGAAATTATTTCATTTTGGCAGTTACGTTTTTTCCAAATATTGGTCTAGATTAGGTGTTTTCGAATCAAGTATAACATACCCCCCAATTCCTAGAATTTGCTTTGCTCTTAAGGCAGCACGTGTACGCATCACATATCATTTACAAGAAATCTTCAAGGCGTCTTGCGAGGTATTTTAACAACAAAATGCTTCCGAGTACTTCAGCAGCATCGGTTGATGCGCAATATTTAACTGTAGCCACGGCTTCGTAATCTTGTTCTAGAATTTCATTCCGTGTTTCGCGTGGAACCCGGTCACCGTGTGCCACTTCGAAAGACAGAGGCAACATTCTTCATTAAAAATTCATTCCACAGCATTCGGTAGGTACATCGTGGGAACACGATTTCCGGGATAACGATGAGGGTGATGTGGTACGACGTACTACTATAACACTGAATAGCAGATGAGCCAACCGTCAGTCAAGCGAGGAACACCTGTAAAAGGAGGATCCATTTGCCATTTCACCACCGGGTTTTTTTTCTTCTCTGAACAACGGATTGTGCAATGGGACAGAGCGTTAGGATTCTTCCACGGTTGGTACAATGGAAAACCTGAAAGAATACAGTCTTGATGTTTTCTGTGAACAGTGGTTTTAAGGCCAACGAGTTACGATTTCAATGGTGGATGATTGTGGGGTTGTCAAGTAAATATGCTTTTTGGGATCAATTTTAAAAACAATATTATAAATATCTATGCCGATCGTTCTTCTAGCTAACGAAGGTCTGTATGCCTGACTTTCCAAATTAGTTATTTCAATCTGAAAACCCCTCGGCACCAGTTGTTAAATTGAAAATGACATGTAATTGTTTTCTGACGGCACGCTACAAATACTTACCATCACAACGAACTATGCTGGTAGTACCAACAACAATGTCACATCACAGTGAGCAAAAAGGAGATATTGTTCTTTTGCTTCACCTGGAGAAAAAAAAGTTGAAAAGCACTCCCTCGGGCAACATTGTAAGCCATAACACAGCGGGGAAAGCTCGCTACTCAGGCAGCCAACAAGGCGAAGCCAACGAGTCGTGACTATAGTAGTTTTGCCATAGCTTCTCAAAACAAAAAGCAAGAATGCAACCTCGGGCTACGAAGTAATTTAACTTTTGCATCTTGAGAGTATTTTGTTCCCATTCTCAAACCATCAGCGCACAAGCAAAACAGTCAACATGTGCTTCCTTCATTAGGCTATGGCAATCATTCGTAAGTGAAGGAGGAGTTTTTCGAAGGCGGCACAACCAGTAGTGGAGCGGTAGCCGGGTGTCGCATACTGTCTTTGAATAAAATGGTTTTGTTTTTTTGAAACATGTTAACAACTAAATAAGTTCTTTTGAACACATAAGATATGGAAAAATGGAAAGCTATATCTCTATTGAGATTTGTTCCACAAACATTTTTCCTAACTTACCTAATATAATCACTAGTTTACTCATGTTATATTCATAGCACAGACAAACACATATAACCCATGGAATATTACCACGCAACAACACAACAAAGCTTTGTCGGAGGCTCACGTTTGTTGTTTTGCGTTCGTATCGGTCGAGTTTTGATTCACTGATCATGACAACCCTAAACGAAATAGATTTCGGACGCGCATATTGCCTTAATTTTCAAAAATTCATATGAGTTCATCTAACCTACCAAGATTCTAATGTTGTGCTATGGTTCTAAAGCTGAATTTCCCTTAAATGTGCAGCAACACATAATGCATGAACACACGAAAACCGAACAGCGCAACTTGGTGGGCATATTTTCAGCAGTGTGGTGGCTGACGGGTTTCGAAAATGTAACAAACCCCTTCTGTTTGTTGCCGATACAAAGAAGGGTTAGTTACTCTCAGCTCGCAGTACAACCACACCGCAGCGCCCTAAAAAGCATTACAATCGGAATGACACACGCTGGTTCTTTTGTTTGCAGCAACAGCAACTAGGACCTGTAGCTATATCCATGCTTCGTAGGTCCTTCCGAGGTGCCAACGACGCGTGACACACATGTGGGAACAAGGCGCGCTGCATGTTCGTCGCCGGCATCGTTGCCGGGTTTGGTGAATATTGTTCTTTGTTTCGTTTGGTTTTGTGTGGTGGCTTTTTGTGTTTTCGCGCGACTGCCGGGAAAAGCTGTTGTCTCCCATGGCATCGTCGTCGTCAACAGCAGAACAGGAACATCATCCGCGGGGGGACTATAATTTATGGAACGATTTTTGAAAAAGAACCCCGTTAACTATTTGCGGTGGAAAACAATGCGGAGCTGCTTTTCCGCCCGGGTGAAGCGAAGTGCTATTCAATTTTGTAATCATGGTTTATTGCACTCTAAGGGATGAGATACAATGGGTTAATGAAGTAAGCCCTCGCAATGTATAACCCTTCATACCTCGATTCTTTTAAACAAAATTTGAGCTCAGAAAATGCACTGGAGATGCATGGTTTATTTTATATCAAATAGCAAAGAAGTTTAATTTAAATCGAAACTATGTTTTCACGCCTGTCACCATTAGTGAATGAGTTCGTGGGAAGTTATCAAGCCGGCTTCGTTGACGGCCGCTCGACAACGGACTAGATCTTTACTGTACGTCAAATCCTTCAAAAAAGCCGCGAATACCAGGTCCCAACGCACCATCTGTTTATATATTTTAAGGCAGTTTACGATAGTATAGACCGCGTAGATCTATGGAAAGTTATGGACGAGAACAGCTTTCCTGGGAAGCTTACCAGACTGATGAAAGCAACGGTGGTGTGCAAAACGGTGTGAAGATTTCGGGCGAACACTCCAGTTCGGTCGAATCGCACCGGAGACTATGACAAGGCGATGGACCTTCGTGCCTGTTGTTCAACATTGCGCTAGAAGGTGTCATGCGGAGAGCCGGGTGTACGATTTTCAACTTACTTACTTATGGGTCCTGTACACCTCCTGGTGGTGCAAAGGGCCGACTTGAAAGATCTTCATCTCCACACTCGCATGTGGCGTCTCCATATGTGGGCAGTTGTGGGGTGAACAAAGTTGTGGCCTGGTTCCGATCAACTGTGTCCCTGACTGTGGCTTAGGTTTATTGGTTCGATTGTTCGCTGCTGGTCCTCCTTGTCGGCTGTGTTTGGTCGTTAGTCAGTCAACACGAATCGCGTCACTGTGGAACATCGCGTCGAGTAAATCACCTAACAGTGTTCCAGTAAATTGGCAGAGTAGTGAGTAATCAAAGTGATTCAAAAGTGAACTCAAAATTCAGTTTATTGCACTGCTGCAATTCATTGCGAATGAAAACCAAACTAACGTCAGTGAAAGTGCGACGAATAAACATTGAACTGTAAAAGGAGTTAGCAGTGCTTTATACTTTGAATTATAGCAAAGTGAAGTGAAAAATGGTTGAAAATACCGGACTACGAGAGCTCGGAAAGCAGGAGAGGCAGCTGGAAAACTCCATCAAAGCCGTTGCGAAGTTTGTCAGTGAGCTCCAGAGGTCAACCCAGAAGGAAACAACAGAGGAGCAGAAGAAGCGTTTGGAGAAGTTGGAAATATTTAATACGGGTAGAACAGTACGAAGGTGGAATCAAAAATAGCTACAACAACTTCGATTGCAGTAGGTCATGGGATGTCACGAGTCACGCTGACGGACATCAAAGCAACCTTCCTTCAGTGGCAAGATAAAGGAGTGACTTTTAGAGACACGTTTTGCAGCCTGATCCACAATAATGTTCAGCTTACAGCCATTCATAAATTCACCTATCTGCGGTCATCTGTCTTTGGTGATGCACTGCAAAATGTCAGTTCGGTAGATCTTTCCGGTGACAACTATGAGGTAGCATGGAAGGCTCTAAGTAGAGAAATAGTATGAAAATAAGAAGCTCATTGTCAAAGCACATTTGGATGCTATCTTCGCTGTGGAGCCCGTCAGACGAGGGAATTCCGACGCATTCAATTATATGATCAATGAATTCGATAGGAATCTACAAATCTCGCTTAACTTTTCAAAAGGACCTAAGTAACATTTTTTTCATGAATTAATCAATCAATAGCTTTAATTGTGTTCTGTTGATTGCGCTATTCAAATTAATCCATGAAAAATTTGTTACTTAGGTCCTTTTGAAAAGTTAAGCAAGAAATCTTCTATATAATAAAAATGAGTTGAGATTTCCTTTCTGACGATTTAACTCGCGAACGGGTTGACCGATTTGCAAGATTTTTTGCCTAATTGATTCGTTTTGGGAACCGCAAGGTTTGTATATACAAACAAAATGGAGAATTTAACGGGGAAATGTAAAAGAATCATTAGAATACTATTTTGGGTCAGCTGTTGAGGAAAACAATACAAACGCACGGAAATTAATCTAGAGTGCGGTATTGCAAATAGTTTATTGTGACATTTTCAACACCCGGGCAAAGCTGGGTTTCTTTCGCTAGTGTTAAATAAAATCGGAGAAAACACAGCGTACGCTCCAAGAATCCAGCTAAGAAGTGCAGCAATTTCAGCATTCGAGGAAGATATACAGTTCTACGTTTTGCCGAAGATCACCCGTGAATTACCGATAAGTCAAGTGAAAGTGAGCCGAAGATCCCGACCGATATTGTGCTAGCAGACCCTAGTTTCGGTGAGCCTGGTCCCTTCGATATCATTATCGGAACCGAGTCCTATCTGGACCTTCTTGCTGCGGGAAGTATGAGGCTCTCGGACGATGGTCCTACCCTACAAGAAACAGTCTTTGGCTGGATCGTTTCCGGCCGTACACCTTCAATTCCGGAGTATATCCCAGAAATATCAACATTCGTTAGTACAACGGTATATCTACAAGAACTTCTAGCGAGATTCTGGGAACTAGAGGCGTGTCACGCCAACAGCTCATTGTCCATTGAGGAAAAAGCGTGTGAACAGTTCTTCAACAAAACCACGTCTAGAAACAAACACGTTAGATTTGTGGTAGCATTGCCTAGGGAGGAACACGTCATGGAAAACTGGGAGACTCCAAAAATATTGCTATCAAGAGGTTCTTGAGTCAGGAGCGACAGCTAGATTGCAACCCAGCGCTTAAGGCAATGTACACTGAATTCATTCGTGAATATTGTAGATGGGGCACATGAAACAAGTTTAGGATGAATGTTCCGAGAAACCAGTAGACTATTTGTCACACCACGCAGTTCTTCGCCCGGACAGCGCTACCAAACTTCGTGTAGCCTTCGATGCATCATGCCGCACGTCGACAGGGCTATCTCCGAATGATGCATTGATGGTGGGGCCGGTTGTTCAGGACCCTCTTCTGGCTATTCTGGTCAGATTCCGCCTTCATCAAATTGCAGCAGTTGCTGACGTCGCAATAATGTACCGAATGGTAATTACTTGGCCGGATGACCACCCACTCCACAAAATCGTGTGGAGAGATTCGAAGGAGGAGCCCATCAAAATCTTCGAACTCACAACAGTCACATACGGGACCGCCAGCGCCCCATACTTGGCAACGAGATGCCTGAAGAAGCTTGGTGAATATTGTGCAACAACATGATTTTTACGTTGATGATATGTTGTCGGGAGCACACAACATCAAGGAAGCCAAGCTATTAGTGTAGCAAGTGGAAGATGTGACTAATTCGGCAGGGCTCATTCTCCGAAAATGGAAGTCAGTGCTGGACCTCCAATCATCAAGTACGACGGTGAAGACTTTACAATTGCAATGGAGTGTGACGGCTGACGAATTTCAATTCAGCTTTCCCCAATGGAAGTCGGATACCGCGAGTAGCACCAAGCGAAGCATTCATTTGGATGCAGCTTGCCTTTTTGACCCTTTGGGATTAGTTGGCCCAGTCGTCGTTCATCCAGCAGCTTTGGCGGCTAAAATGCAACTAATGTGGAAAGAGTACCGTCTGATCCTCATGGGGCTCAAAACTCTAACAGTTCCTCGTTGGATAGGACTCGGCAACGATTGCGCTTCTGTCCAACTGCACGGTTTTAGTGATGTGTCTTCTGTTACAAACGGGGCTTGCCTCTATCTTCAATGCCTTGCTTCAGACGGTACGGTTACTGTACGGCTAATAACATCCAAGTCTCGGGTAGCTCCATTAGAGTTTTCAGATCAGAAAAAGAAGAGAATTACTATTCCTACGGGTGCACTGCTACTAAGCCACCTCTACGAAAGTTTCTGTCAAGTTAAGCCCTTCTTCTTCTTATTCTTCTTCTTCTTCTTCTTATTGGCATTTCATCCCCACACTGGGACAGAGCCGCCGCACATCTTAGTGTTCATTAACCACTTTAACAGTTATGAACTGCGAGGTTTCTAAGCCAGGTTACCATTTTTGCATTCATATATCATGGGGCTAGCACGATAATACTTTTATGTCCAGGGAAGTCGAGACAATTTCCAATCCGAAAATTGCCTAGACCGGCACCGAGAATCGAATCCAGCCACCCTCAGCATGGTCTTACTTTGTAGCCGTCCGTCTTACCGCAACGGCTAAGGAGGGCCCCTAAGTGAAGCCCTTATCTGCTGCATTCTTTTGGACAGATTCCACAATTGTGAAGCACTGGCTAGGGTCACCTCCCTCTCGTTGGCAAATATTTGTTGCCAATCGTGTGTCCGAGATACAGCAGCTCACACAAGGTGGAATTTGGAATCACGTGCCTGGAATTGAAAACCCGGCTGACTTGATCTCTCGTGGTATGGCGCCAGCACAACTCCAATACGAGAGGCGCTGGTTCGAAGGTCCTCAGTGGTTGTCTCAGGACCAAGGGTTCTGGCCGCAATCAAATCCAGCTTATGCGGAGTCAGTTGATTCGACACTACTGGAAGAACGGTCCACACAAGCTTTATCTACACACGGAACCACGTCGGGTGAAATTTTCGGACTACGATGGTCGTACCCTGAGCTTCTATGCATAGTGGCACTATTGCTACGCTTCAGGTACAACACTCAACCTTCAAATCGGAATTCGAGGAAGAAGCCATGACCTTAGTACGTCAATCGCAGCAAGACAGTTTTTCTAAGGAAGGCGCTTCGTTTCGCGACGTGGCAGACCGCAACTCATCATTTTCGATAATGTCTTAACATTTGTTGGTGCAAATCAGGAGCTGAGACAGCTCTACAAGCAGCTAAACGAAAGAGAATTTCAAGATCCAGTAATCAAAGAAGCTGCAAACGATGGCATTACTTTTCAAATTCATCCCCGCGTACGCCTAACTTTGGCGGGCTGTGGGAGGCCCAGGTGAAGTCCTCTAAAGCCCATCTCAAGAAATCAGTTGGGCTCCGAAAGCTGAAGTACGACAGTTTTAGCACAAATTGAGGCTGTTTTGTACTCAAGACCAATGACAGCAATCAGGAGTGATCCATCCGGCTACGAGGCCATTACACCAGGTCATTTTTTAGTTCAGTGTTCGTTAACAGCTATAGCAGACCAAAATTTCGACGATGTGTCAAAAAATCAGCTGAAAATGTGGAATCGAACCCAAAGTCCAACAGTTTTGGAAAAAGTACCGGATGCAGTACCTGTTTGATCTACAGAATCGGTTGAAGTGGACAAAATTGAAGAGCAATATCGCTCAAGGGACGATGGTCCTTCTCAAAGAAGAAAACGTACCTCCACTGAGGTGACCACTGGGAAAAGTGGTGAAATTTTTTCTCGGAACCGACGGCAACATCCGAGTCGTTACGGTCCGCACCCAAAATGGATGCTTCGACAGAGGCATAACGAAGGTTCTGTTCTGCCGTAATCTGGCAAAGTAACGTATACACCATTTTCCAAAAAAATGTGTTAGCGAGTAGCAATCATCGTACTCTTCAACAGAAAAATGGAAAACATGTATGTTGTAAAATGACGCATACGTCACTTTTTCAGATTACGGCAGTGTTAGGGACAATGAGAATTTGCCGCTAGGTTCCAATTAAAAAGCACTCTTCAGGTGCACTCATTTTGTTTCACGCATCGCCAACCTCGTGTTTTTTATGAACCCATCTGGAGACAACCTTGGATCTCCAATCTCCTCGTTTCCCAGTCGGTTGGCAATGAGCCCGGCCAGCTCTTCCGCTAATCGGTTTGATCGAGGACAAGTCACATCCTGAAGACATCCGACGAACTTCTACCCACCAGGCGCTAGTTAAAGAAGAAACCTCAGGCACCCTAACTGCCTGTGTGAGGTAAGTTGTTCCAGTTTCGGAAAAACTACACACAGTATACTACATCCATATTTTCTCGAGGAAATCATCATTCTCAACAACCCAACAACAACACCCCGGTGGCGACAAGCTTGGCAACGTCGCCAAAGAAGGAAGACAATTCCATTGAAGTACGCATATCCCGAGCAGCACAATTCAGACCGATTTGGTTACAGAAACTTAAATTCGACTGAATTCGGTTGAACAAAGGACGCAGAAACTCGTCTATGACTTGGGATCCCCCAAACAATGAGACAAAACCATTTCATCAATGAACGACGACGAAAAAATCTAGCAATTTCGCATATGCCCAGTTCTTATACAGGTTTTGGTAGATTCTTATACAGAATTGTTGGGAAATCTAACAACCGCCGGTTGGGTGATCGAGCTCTATAACAGAAAAATGAATAACATGTATGGGGCCGTACACATATTACGTAAGCACTTATGGGGGAGGAGGGTCGGTCAATATCTTACGCTCCATATAAAAAAAAAATCTTTTGTATGAAAAAAATCTTACAAGGGGGGAGGAGGGGTCGAAAAACCCAGAAAAATTGCTTACGTAATAAGTGTACGGCCCCTATGTTGTAATTGGCGTATACGTCACTTCTCCAGATTACGGCACTGCAGTGAATAGGGCCCTCCTTAGCCGTGCGGTAAGACGCGCGGCTACAAAGCAAGACCATGCTGAGGGTGGCTGGGTTCGATTCCCGGTGCCGGTCTAGGCAATTTTCGGATTGGAAATTGTCTCGACCTCCCTGGGCATAAAAGTATCATCGTGCTAGCCTCTTGATATACGAATGCAAAAATGGTAACCTGGCTTAGAAACCTCGCAGTTAATAACTGTGGAAGTGCTTAATGAACACTAAGCTGCGAGGCGGCTCTGTCCCAGTGTGGGGATGTAATGCCAAGAAGAAGAAGTGAATAGGTTACCCATGACATCGAGACAATGCTACTTATGATTGGTTTGTCTTACCAATGCATTATAGTGAGGTACCTTCAAGGATCAAAATTGGTACAAATGCAATATATATATATATATATATATATATATATATATATATATATATATATATATATATATATATATATATATATATATATATAAATTATGCCGTGATATTCCGCGGTATAATAAAAAAAATATTTATTTCACTTTAATTATTAACTATTACACTTTTACTTAAACTTCGGTGGATTACAATTAATTACATATGATATATCTCTGCAACTAGCACTAAATCGAGACTGAGCTTGCATTCCTATCGCTAACCCTTTTATAAACTATTACCTGCTAAGTAGACAAAAATCAATACCGTCGATGATGATCGGCCACGTTGTCCTCTTCAGGTGTTGAACCCTCGAGCTCCTGCTGTCTCCAGCGTATCCGTGGTGTTCCAATTGACGTGTCGAATGTCCGTTACCATGTGGGTTGTGGGTTCGGTACTGTTGCTACAGGTGTAGCGGGTTCGATATTCCATAACTCCTCCCCTCTGAGACTGTTGACCGTCCTCGGTTGACCTTTTGGAGATCTGAATGTTAACAATTTACTGAAGCTTATTCCCTTGAGTTCTTCTTCGGTTGATCCGTTATCTGAATCTTTAGAATCTTCTCGTGGACTTTCGCCTTTTACCTGTACCTGTAAAATTCTCCTCTTCCTGATGTTGGTTGCAAGGAAAAGAATGCTTGTAATGATTAATGCCGTGATGAAGATTGCCCCTCCGACTATCGTGATTTTCTGGTGTCGATTGATTATCAGTTGTGTTTCCTTCAAATACTCCAGATTATTAATCTTTATGTCTTCGGTCTCCTCGTAGGCGTTTTGAGCTAATTCAGGTTGTTTATTGTAAGTTGGTACAAGGTACTCTTCCTGTGGCGCGAATTGATTCTCTCCATGAAAAGTGTAGTTTAGGATATTCACTGTGCAGTTTTCTGTCTCGATTACCGTGGGGTTGGACAGAATTCTTGAATCGCCGCAAGAGCTAAAACCTCTATGTTGGCTGTTGTGTCGATGAGTATAATACCTCTTCTGATTTCCTTTATGCTGGGCATTTCGTCTGTTTCCTGTATTTGGCATCTCGGTTTCTGGTGCGTTAGGATTCTGTAGATACACTCGTCTTCCAATGGTGTAGATTTCTCGCAGATTTGACATATATGTCGTTGTGGAATTATACGTTGATGTCTTCTCGCTACTAATTTTACGTCTGTGCTGATTTTCGTTTTGTTTATGTTGATCGTCTCGATTTGTAGCAGCTCGTATGGGTTGTCTTCCAGTATCGGTATCTTCACTAGAATGACGATATTGTCTTTGCTGATTGTTAAGCTTCCTGAACTAAACTGAAAGATCTCATCTATGAAATTTAATTTCAGATTTTGATGGACTAGTCTCTGATAAATGTATTTTTTATCTTCTAATGAAAGTATGTTTTTGTTTATAAGGTCTTGTTTTGAAAATTCTACTTGTTCTTCTATGTCCTCTAAAGCATGGATAAGGTTATCTATACTGAATATTAGGTTTAGCTGTTCTAGTGTAGCATCTTCCCTCAGCGTGTTGCTTAATGCTGATATTTGTGAACTAATTTTCCTGATCGTGTTTGTAACATTATTTATCCTGTCTTGAAAGCTATTATTAATTTTGATTTGTCTCATCTGGTTATTAACGAGTTTATTTTCCTGATTTTGCAATGTTCCTAGGCTATGTTGAATGATTTCTAAGTCCTCTTGGTCTGGGTTCCCTGCTATGTATTTAACTACCGTTCCTAATGCGTTAATCAAACCTCTCTTCTGTCTGTGTGGTTGCAGGCTCGTTAGCTTTTCCCTAGCTGTTGTAATTTTTCTCGAAAGAGTTTCGTGTAAATGATCTTTGATAGTAAAAGATTTGGCTATTTTTTCTATATGGTTAATGTTCAATTCTATGGAGCTTATACTGATCTTCTTTATAATTCGTTCATACCCTAATTTGATCCTAACTGTATCAAGTTTAAATACCGTTAGTCCATTGTCGTTCGTCACGTCTCTATAGATTGTTGTGGATGCATAATGAATTAAGAGAAGTCTGAAATTGGAAAGGATGTACTTGGTTATGGTCATTTCTTTAGTCTGTTTTTGTGAATTTTGACGTTGTGCGCATCTCTGAACGTGAGAAAGCCGTCATTTTTTATTGAAACTATTTTAAACGGGTCTTTGTCTTTTGTCTGTCGCTGTGAGATTTTAACGTATTTGTTGTCGTTTGGGTTTAATTCGGGTGGGTCTTGTCTGTCTCCGAACTTCTCTTCGTGTCTTTCTTTGTTTTTCTGAAGTTGCAGTTTAACTGCTGTCTGTAGATTGTCAGCTGCCTCTTGTAATTGTTGTACGTTTGCAGAATTTGAAATATTGAATATGATTTCTCTTGGTTTTCGTTTAGTAGTTGAATGTATCGTGTTGTTGTATATGTCGGTCAAAAGGTTCATGGTCTCTATTATGGGCTTGTTCGGAAATTTTGATTTGAGTGATCTATACAATTCGATCATTGTTGAATGAAATCTCTCCACTATACCATTAGCTTGGGAGTTACTGGCATGGTGGATAGAAATACCGAGGTCATCCAAAAATCCTATGAAATCAATGGATGTAAAAGATGGCTCTTGATCGCTGACAATAGTTTGTGGTCTTCCGAATACTCTAATATGTTCGCTAATTGCCTTTTTCATGTCGACAATTGTTCTTGTTTCTAAAGGTATTATATTAGCGTATTTTGAAAACGAATCAACTATCGTCAACCATTTTAGTCCTTTCAAAAAAAAATACATCTATGTGAACTCGTTCGAAAGGCTTCTCGCCGAAAATACTTTTCTGGATTAATTGAGGAGGTTTTCTGTCGTATTTACTTTTTTTACATGTGGTACAACTTTCAATAAAAGTACGCACCTTTCGATCGAGTTGGGGGAAATAATACCTCTGTAATATTTGCGCTTTATTTTCCTTTATACCTCTATGCGCATATTCATGTGTCTCTTTGACTAACTTGTCCTGTTCAGAATCCAATCTAACGTCCTCCAGGAGTACTTCTGAAATGATAACCTTGTAAATTTGATTAGCTTCGAAATGCTTTTTATATGTTTCCTGAATAAGTTGCCTTAGTCCAATGGGAACTCTAAGACAGTTTACCCCCCTAGGGTTGAGGTACTTTTAAATAATTGAACTACATCTATTTCGTTGTAGCTCGGTTTAAGAATCGTCGTTCGATGACGGTTGATGAAAATTTCTTCATAAATTTCGGAATCTATATTTGAAATTTTAAAATGAGTTGTGTTTTGAAAGAATTAATAGGCTTTTCTGTACACCAAATATAATAATTATCGCTGGAATCGGCAGAGTGTACGGTATCTAGTTCACTATCCCTGTCATCGTTCCTGATTCGTCCTGCGAATTTATATTTATCTCGTCTGATTTGATTCTGGATAGCGCGTCTGCCACCACGTTATGCCTGCCGGGTTTATAAATCAATTCGTAATCATACCCTTCGAGTTCTAGTTTTCCCTAAATATCCGTTTGTTTGTGTTTGACAAAGAGTAGGTTAGAGGTTGGTGATCCGTAACTAACTTAAATTTTCTGCCCCATAGGTAGTGCTCAAAATGTTTGACAGCCCAATACATAGCTAAAAATTCTTTTTCCGTTGTTGAATAATTCTCTTCAGTCTTGTTCAACGTTCTAGAAGCGTAGGCGACTGGACGATCTTTTCCGATGGGTCCTTGAGAAAGAACGGCCCTATTGCATAGTCGCTTGCATCAGTAGTAAGGATGAATTCCTTGGAGTAGTCAGGATAAATTAATATCGGATCTCTCATGAGAATTTGTTTGCACTTGTTGAAACAAGCTTCTATTTCAGTCGTTATTATAAATTCGTTATCTTTTCGAAGTAGGTTAGTTAAGGGTTTTACTAACTTTGCAAAATCTTTAATGAATCTTCGGTAATATCCCAGAATTCCCAGAAATTGCCTAACTTCCTTTTCTGTTCTTGGCAACGGCCATTTTTATCGTTTCTATCTTGTCTTGATTTGGTCTCACTCCGTCCTCAGAAACAGTGTGTCCCAAAATTGAACTTCTTTCCTGAAAAACTCGCATTTGTCAAGTTGTATTTTCAGGTTAGCGTCCTTCAACTTATTTAGAACTCTTTCAAGATCGATTTTGTGTTGTTCTAAGGAAGGTGAAAATATGATGATGTCGTCCATGTATACCAGACAACATATTCCTACTTCTTCTCTTAGGATGCAATCCATAACGCGTTGAAAAGTCGCTGGAGCATTTTTCAACCCGAATGGCATTCGTGTAAACTCATATTTGCCTGAGTTTACAGAAAATGCTGTTTTCTCAACGTCTTCGTCATCAAGCTGAATTTGATGGAAGCCCGAGGCGAGATCTATGGTAGAAAAGTAATTTGTTCTACCTAATTTGTCTAGGATGTCCGTGATTTCCGGTATAGGATATCTGTCGCTGATAGTTTTTTCATTCAGCTTGCGATAATCTATAACCAGTCTGAATTTCTTCTGGCCCGAAGCGTCTGACTTCTTAGGCACTACCCATACGGGAGATGTGTATGGAGAAATGGATTCTCTAACGATCCCGTCCTTAAGGAGTTTATCCACTTGATTTTTCACAATTTCCTCGTAAACTTTAGGATATTTATAGGATTTTGTGTGTATAGGGATATTATCCGTTGTTCTAATTTTATGCTTTATTTTGTGAGTGAAGGTTAATCTGTCATCGTCACAATATAGCACTTCTTTATTCTCTCTCAAAGCTTCATACAATGCAAGCTTTTCCTTATCGTTGAGATGGTCATCTCTAACGTTATATTTCAAAACGTTGTTCTTCAAAGGAATCTTCTCGATTTCATAGTAATCATCTCCTATTTCTAGTTCGTTTACGTTAATTTCAAGAGATTCTTTCTTCATATTTTTCCGGATTGCCACAAAGGCCTTTCCATCTTTCCCTTCATAAAGTCCTGGTAGAATCGAAAATGATTCAAATCTACTTCGTGGTTTAACATAAATGATCCTTCTTTTTTTACGGGTACGTGAATAAATTGGAATTCATGTTCGTTCATATTTATTTTATGTTTCTCTGGAAGCATCTGTTTCATTTTGATTATTCTTTTTCCAATTTTCAAAGAGTTATCTGAAGTATTTATTATTGCTCTAAGGTCACGAAGCGATTCGTAACCAATAAGGCCATCGAAAAATTTATGGAACTTAAAAACAAAAAATTTGAGTTTCTTTTTGATTTGAAAAATATCGATTGCAGCTGATTTGTTTACTACATGTTTTCCGTTTGTATTCGATATGGTTGAATTGGGCTCTTCCTTACAATTTTCAATATTCACGTGGTTCGGTGAAATATAGTTTTTATTTGCTCCAGTGTCAACTAAAAACTTCAGTTCGCCTTTTGTGGTCAATATTGAAATGTATGGTAGGAAGTTGTTATTCTTCATTATTTTCTTTGACTTTCTTTTCGAGCAAGATGAAAATTTATCTCATCTCCCACGAAAAAATCATCGTCTTCTGAATCCATCCGAGAATTTTCTACTACTTCATTCTGAATTTCTTCCTCCTCGTCAGATTCTTCCTTTAACTCGTTCGCTCTGTGTGAATGGTTATTCACCTGCATTTTCGAAATATGAGTCCGCATTGAGGCGTCCTCATCCATAACGGGTCGGTGTTTAAATTTACCGGACTGATTCTTTGCGTTGTTTCGTGGATCGTGGTTGAATGTGCCTTGTTTGGCAGGAGGTGTCACGTTATTGGGGCTCCATTTACTCGAGCTAGGCATTTGACCACTCGGTTGCTTATCGAGTTTTGTCGATATGCCGCGTTGGAGTACTGGAGAGTTATGTTATAGGCTTCTTCTAAAGAATCTGGCCTATGGCTCCTCACAAACATAGATAACTGTTCTCCCAATCCATCAACAAATCTGGTTAGAGTCATAAGGCTAATGAGTTTGTTGACTTCTGTTAAAGCCAATTTGTAGTCTTCAAGGGATCCGACAGTTGTTTTTATCGACGTGTCGATAGATTTAATTTTATTATAGTACTCAGTAAGAGAACGTTTCCTTGCCTAGCATAAAATAATGATAGGATGTGGGACGGTAAGTCTCTCCTATCGCCGTAAGAATTTAAAAGAGTGTTTTTAATAGAATCCCAATCAGAAGGATTACCCGCGGCTATTAAAATTTCCTTTGCTTCTCCTATAATTTTTCCTTTAATTGCCCTCACAATTTGAGTGTACATGGGTGTGTTCCGATAAGGTTCAAATAACTGCAAGGTGGTTTCCGCGTCTTCCACCCAGGCGTATGTTTTTTTTTATTTCCACTGAAGGGTGGTAGATTCTTAATGGGGTCAGGTGTTCTAAATTGTAAGAAAGGATCCTCGGCCTTTCGTTGGAGTCCGTTTATTACATCAATCATTTTGCTTTGAGTTTCCGTAAGGGATTTTAGTTGAGCGATTAACTGCTCTTTCGTAAGTTCAGCAGGAGATGACGCTGGCGAGTTAGCCATAGCGTTCTGCTGGGAGGCTTGATCGTTCATTTTCGTTTCGCTCTCTATATGCGCTATCGAGCTTAGAAAAATTTGATCTGCTTAGTTCGTTCACTCGGTATGTGAGCGTGAAAATTTGATCTGCGTAAGTCTATTATTACGCTTCGTGATCACTTTTTATGTTTATAATAACCCGTTAAAGCTCTTGACCCTGTTACTATGATTCACTTTTTCTAATTGAGCCGCTTTAGTAGTGGTTGGATTAAATAATTTGGGTACTTACAAGATGGTTCCTTTCATCAGGGAGTCCGATGTGCGTTGCGTCGATGTAGTAGGTTCCGAGGGCGGGATTAGTCCTCCAGATGATCACAAATTCCTGATATTCGCTCAGAAACAGCTAAAGCTGGGTCATCGGTGTCTTCCGTCGACTTAGGGCTGTTCCTCTTGCTATAGATGCGTTATAGTTGTCCTAGATGTTCGCTCCAAAAACACTTTTAACACTTCTAGCCACTCAAACTCCGTTAGACTGCGCCAATTATGCCGTGATATTCCGCGGTATAATAAAAAAAATATTTATTTCACTTTAATTATTAACTATTACACTTTTACTTAAACTTCGGTGGATTACAATTAATTACATATGATATATCTCTGCAACTAGCACTGAATCGAGACTGAGCTTGCATTCCTATCGCTAACCCTTTTATAAACTATTACCTGCTAAGTAGACAAAAATCAATACCGTCGATGATGATCGGCCACGTTGTCCTCTTCAGGTGTTGAACCCTCGAGCTCCTGCTGTCTCAGCGTATCCGTGGTGTTCCAATTGACGTGTCGAATGTCCGTTACCATGTGGGTTGTGGGTTCGGTACTGTTGCTACGGGTGTAGCGGGTTCGATATTCCATAACTTATATATATATATATATATATTATCAATTCAGTGCAAATCCGAATTATAGCCGCTAACAAAGTTGGATTTTTCTCACAATTCGTACGTTAAACCTAACTTCGGAAGTGGTGCGCTGTTTTCATTTGGTGATGTGCTATACAGCGCACTACTTCCGAAATTAGGTTTAACGTATGGATTGTGAGAAAAATCCAATTTCAATAGCGGCTATAATTCGATTTTCTACTGAATTTATAATATATATATATATATATATATATATATACACATATTTCAAGCTCTATCTGGAATAAGAGCGAATGTCGCAAGAGAGAATCCTCTCTTGCGACATTCGCCCTTTTACCAGATAGAGCTTGAATTATTTCATTTTTTTTAAAGATATTGATTAGTCAGGCCATATATCATTGTTACGATATCATGATCTCGACCAATACTTGTCCGAACTCTTTTATAGAAGCATACCAGTTTTTTTACTGAGATCAAAAATCGAATAAAAACAGGAGGTAGCATTATTATTGCTGTAAGTTCCAGGCTGAAATCAAAAGCGTTCGAAAACAATCCGTTTACCACCGTGGAGCAGGTTTAGGATGTTATTCACCTTGCCAGACGTAAACTGTTTATTTGTGCACTCCATACATGTTTATTACGCCCACAGTTTTGGTTTTCCTTCACCGCCCTTCTCTAATAACTGCCGTTGGAAACGACGACTTTAACCACTGTGAAAAGCTTCTGAATCGTCTCGAAATTATTAGTTTTCTCCAGATGTCATGGTGGAATCAGAAAAAAAATGTTCTTGAAATCTAAAAAGCACACCAAGTAAGTAGTTTGTAAAATGTTCCATGAATCTAAATAAACACCAAGTAGTTTTAACATTGTGCAAAGTGGCCGCATACGTAAGAGAGCCAAATTAGATGGGATTCTGTATGAGATTTAATATCTTCTTTGGACACCCTCTACATTTTCATGCCTTTCTATCATGTTTAAGTTGAATTGCTTCTCAATGCCATCTTGTGTACTGTTACTCTCCCTAAATGGAAAGGATTTGCAATTTAAAATCTCAATAATAAATGGAACATTTACTTATAAAACACAAGACCTACACTGTTAGATCGGCTAAGTACTTCCGCCCGTGATGCAGTCCATTGGAGTCAACTCTGCTCAGCAGACCGCAGCCAACACCGCCGTCAGCCTGCTGTCAGTTACTCCGACAACGCTAAGCATGTAACGAATCGCGTACCATCCATAAACATTACCGCAGCATTATTTAACCCTGTTAGAGGCACTGCGTTCTTCCGTGTTCCCGCCCGCTTCGAGCGTGGTCGGTCACTTGCTAGCTCTGCGGCAAAGGAACCGGCCCCAAAGCAAGCGAAGATTGCATTTCCCAACCTTTGTCAGCGCAAATTGACACACCTTCCACCCACAGAACCGGGGCACTTTGGCAACGGCGACGATAGAAGAACATCGCTGGCTGCTGGGACAAAAGCGACGCTCGGTTCGCACCACCAGGGCTGTCGACTGACTGTTGAGATCATTACGTGTATAAACAATAATAATGCTAAACAATTTATTCATGGAAAGATCCTGAAATATGCTCTCGGAATAATTTATGGCGTCCTTTCGTGCATCTTGGTTGGCGTTTCATCGGCACTTCGCCATGAGCGACACTCGAAGTGAGAACGCTTCTTGAAAAAAAAAAAACGAACGAGAAAAACAATTCCATTCATCTTCTGGGAAGGATGCTACGCATCCACCAGACTAGAGAGCAATCAACTTCCAAAAATAGTGCTCAAATCGGTGTTAATCCAAGCAGGCTTCGTTATGCAGCAGCATCGAAACGGTTGCCCCGGAAAGTTGTTGACGAGCACTGATTATCGGATAAAAACAAGGACATTTATGCGACCTTGTATGAGTATCTTCCAGCTCCATCAAATATGTAGATGGATTCATGAAACAGAGATCCTCAAGTACAGCGTTAGATGTAACCCGTTGATGTAATGCCATATACATTATCTACTTTTATTAACTCATCTGTCCGTATTCACATGACTGTCAAATCTGGGTTCTCCTCAGCCAGTTGAGTCAACTTCTCAAGAAGAGTAACAAACTATTTTTTTTAAATTAATACATACCCTGATTAATTCACCAAGCGGTAATGGTACCTTCCTCGTGCAGTACAAAGTACAAATATTTTGAGTGTAACTTTTGAGCTCATTGCCCGATTTGGCCCCTTTTTCAATAGGAAACAACAGACAGGATTATCCGTAAAATGGAATTTGTTACGGTCAAATCAAAATTTTAAACTTGCTTTAACCCTTAAATGCGCAATGTTGTTTTAAAACAACAAACCGAACATACGTTTAATGTTAATAATTTTAACGTAAACTAAAAATATTTTCGACGATTTCTAAGAAAATCGCCTTGCGCCATTAAGGGTTAAAAATCTTTTTTGCCGAGTTTTTTTTATTTTTAATTTGGGGTAACTTTGATCATCAGTCGTACTAATTTATACCGTACCAATTAGGGTTTGCCGTATTCTATACGATGCACAATATTTTCTTTTTTGTAGGCAGGGTATTATTCATTAAGCCTTTTTCAACTATGTTTATTTTAATTTTAATTTTTTTGCAAGATAACCTAACATAACAGAACATTTAAACTTCAATATTGATTTATTGTTGTAGCACCTGGAAACCCGACGCGATTTGTGAGTGAAATGTGGGGAATCAAAATATAAATATGTTAAGAAAATTATTTTGAGCTTTTTAGAGGAATGTCTTCACTTGTCATAAGACGAGTTTGAACAATCCCATTGAATTCCACCACTTAATTGTATCTTGACAGATACGTATTTCGATCTCAACAGTAAGGCTGTCTTCAGTGTCTCGTCGAGTCAAGTACGAGACACTGAAGACGGCCTTACTGTTGAGGTCGAAATACGTATCTGTCATCTGTCTACTTAAACGAATTTGTTGGACAGCAGGAATCCGAATAACTCGTCCATGGCGACCAAAAAAAAGGTGAATGCCAGGATATTGGGGCGCCCCTGTTTCCTCCATTTATGTCCTATAAAATTTATTGCCTATCAGGACTTGTAACAAGCGTCCCACTAAGAAATTCCAGGTTAAGCCTAAAATTTTGCCGGACAACCCCCAGTCACTTAGCTGCTACAAAACTAATGGTGTATGAGTGTGGACTGCGCATGCTGAGGTAAGACTGTCGTAGCGTAGTATCGTTGATTGATCCCTACATGTCGCTGTTGAAACCTCGAAGCATGCCTGTGGAGTGTTCGGGTGAGCACCCAAATAAGACTTACATGGGGCGAATGACATTTGGAGAAGCGTGAGGTACTAGTGGTTCACGGGAAGTGCCCCTACTTCGGTAGGGTAGCGTGTCGCAGCGGATAACCGCTATGGTCACCCCGAGGCTTGGCGGAAGTTTGTGTATAGACTACACATGCTGATGTAGGAGTGTCTTAGAGTAGTATCTGTAGGCCCAGGCAGTTACCGCTAGATTCCTAAAAACATGACAGTGAAGTGTTAGAGCGAGTATCCAAGTAATTTTCAAATGTTGTGAGTGCCTGCTTGAATATGTACATTAAGTACAACCTATCCTCCAGAAGTAATGCTGGAAAGCTGTTCCGGGGGGAATTAGGGTTGGAGCCCAAGGAGGGTTTAGTGGGTGAGAGTCCCACACTCCGGTAGCTTGGCAACTACCACGCGTGCGCTGGGTCAGTGCATAATGCATTAAGTACTCCTTGTAAAAAGCTTCGGATTTCTCACTCACTCACGCGAGATGTGATTTATCGCGCCCGAATTTTATCCGGATAAAATGAGCTGCGATTTTCTCCATGCCATTGCAAGTGAGGAGAATTGTTTATCACTCTGATTCAGTTCCACGATCAAATTAGATCTCTCAAACGAACGTTCTCAGTTGTCACTCACTTGCGAGAGCTTGCCAAAGTTGTCTCACACTGTGAGACAAGAAGGTACTGTATTTCTTCCATTCATGCGGAACACATAATTGTTGACATGCAACTGTATTACATCTATAACGTTAATTTTATATTCATATTTATTACAAAATTGTGATTAAAATCTAAAATTTAATGTTAAATTCGATTTTATAGCACTACAATTATATATGTGCATGTAATTAAGAAATTATACAGAACGTGAACACTGTGTAAGGGGAGATACTACTGTATCAGCTGTCAAACTGCGAACACGGTATATAGTGGTTTTTGTTTACCGTGAATTGGAACACAAACTGGTTGTAGTTTCGTACCAACATTTATCAAAATTCTATATTTCATGTATTTTTAAGTAAAAATGGACAAAAACAGTGAAAACAGTGCGAAAAGACGAATAAGTGTTGCGAACAGAATATCGAAAGTTATACGAATAGTGGACAACGGGCAGTATAAGTGTAATGTTGGGCAATGATGCACATATACGCAGACCAAATTCATTGCCGGAAACTTTAAACGTCACATTTTACGAGTCCATCCCGCCGAGTCTGGCTATTTGAATCTTGGGGACATCCAATTGAATACAACGCCAGAAAAGAAGGAGAAATTGGTAAAGTTAGTGTAAAGTTAGTAACTCAGCATGGATTGCCATTCAATGCCATTGGATGGGAAGCGATTCGTGAGCTAATTGATGGTTATGCTGAAGCCCTGCATATAACTATAAACAGCAAAAACATAATCAATTATGTGGAAAAGGTAGCATCTTCAATTGATACGCTTATCCGCGAGGATGTTGAAGGTATGATTTCAATAAAAACGGACATTGCAACGAAAATGCATCGCAGCGTTATGGGTATTAATTACCAGAAGATTGGAGTAGATGGAACGTCTCAAAAACGTACTCTAGGTAAGCCTAGTTCATTTTTATACAAAGCACTATCTAGTTTATTCCAATTTCAAGTTCATTTGAGCCATTTACAATATTACTTCATTATATGTTCATAACTGCAAGATGTTTAATTGTTCGTTCGATAGGTAGTTGCAATTACTTTGCAGTTATCGCTAAACATTAAGTTGATTAAGAAAATTATTTTGAGCTTTTTAGTGTAATGTCTTCACTTGTCATAAGACGAGTTTGTACCTTCCCATTTAATTCCACCACTTGATTGCACCTTGACAGATACGTATTTCGACCTCAACAGTAAGGTCGTCTTTAGTGTCTAAGCGACTAAGTTGAGTCAAGTACGAGACACTGAAGACTACCTTACTGTTGAGATCGAAATACGTATCTGTCAAGGTACAATCAAGTTGTGGAATTAAATGAGATAGTACAAACTCGTCCTATGACAAGAGATTAAATTGATGCTAAAAACAATGAACTAAAATCACTCGAACGACTTTCATTGTTTCACCCTGGTGTTTTGGTTTACATTTGGAAAAAAATTCAATTGAGGTTGGCATAACACTTGGACGCCAAAACTTTTGAGAGCTTATCATTTGAATTAAAAAAAAACGTTGTATGCCTAATGTAGATTATTTCTTATTCTAGCTGTACTTGAATTGAATACAAGGCACACCGCTGTAAATCTGAAAGAAGAACTTTACAAAGTTCTTGCGGAATACAGTATTGACTTGAAACAAATCTACAGCATCACGATCGATAATGGGCGAAACATGGTAAAAATGACACAATTGATCGAGAAGGATACGCTTGAGGACGACTTGGATGACTACGGCGACGATGATATTCGAACTTCAACTGACGATGGCAGCTCATATGACGACGCCTTAGAAGGACTTTTAGATGATTTGAAAGATGCTATCAGGCATCAGGCGGTTGGAATTCGATGTGGAGCTTACACCACTCAGCTCGTCGTTTCTGATGCATATAAAGGACATCATTTGGAGATATCTGCTATTACTAAGGTTGTCACCGCAATGCGAAATACACGATATAAAATATTTTTCGATTTATCGTCTGCAAAATTTCCACCTATTCCTACACCAACGCGTTGGGGATCCCAGTACTCGATGATGCTACGCTTTGCTGAGCAGAAGAACATCTTTGTAAAACTCGGAGATGAATTTGAAGAACTAAGTAAGTATTTTAAATTCGAATTAGTTTATATACATCACAACTGAGTAACAATTTTATGAAAATGAGAGTGAGAATCAACCACTGTAGAAAAATACTTTGAATGTTTTACGAAAAATTAATTTGAAAACCATCCTACAATGCGATATGTTGTGATAAAATGTGTCTTACCGCCCACCATGTTCAAGATACTCGACTACATAAAAATACTTTTTTCTAACTATTTGGATCCCTCAGTTTCAAACTATTTATGTGCGTAGGTAATTCTCACTCTCAGCTCCAATGTCATCATCAACGATGGTAGTAATACATGAATTTATAGTGAAATTACTTTTTTCAGATTTGGATGAGCTGTGGAATTTAGTTGATTATTATGTAGAGGCATTCAAACCATTGAATGACTGCACTGTAGCAATCCAGCGACAGGATTGTACTCTAAGCGACTTTTATCGTCATTGGATGACTGCGTTCGGTCGCATAGCTTGCTTGGATCACAATGTTTTTCAATCTGCTATACTCTCTGCGATGCAAACACGTGAAGCGGCACTGTTCAACAACTACACATTTCAGGCGGCTGTCTATTTCGACCCCAGGTTTTCCTTCAAAGGTTCTACACTGTTCTCGATACAACATAAAGAACGTATTGTGGTAAGTAAAACTAAGTCCAATATTCCATTAAGAAATCTAATAATTTTGAAACAGCCGATTGATATTTCAAAATATTTATTTCCTATCAAATTTTACCTTAGATCTGGCTATTTTTTTTGTAAATTTAGAACATTTTTATTAATTTCCCGAGTTTAAAAATACGAAATACTAGAGAACATTAATTAATTAAGAACTCATTAACTTGGAACAAAGTATAATGCTATTAGAAAAAATATTAGATCTTTTATTGTTATAAAATAGTAGTAGTATAATTAGTATTTTCTCTATTCATAGGAATACTTGATGGCTGTTTATGAGAAAATCAACCGTACACTTGAGGCAACGCCACCATTAGCAATTCCATCTACGAGTAATACACAGAGTACAGGCACGGACGCAAATATTAAATCTAATGAAAAGTTTAGCTTGCATAACTTTCTCACCAATAAGATTGGGGCAGGTGTACAGAATTCAACTGTTCATGCATTGGAACAACGTTTGCGGAATATTCAAAATCAGGATAGAGTAGATGCTGACTCTCAGAATTTCAATGTAATCCAACATTGGGCACGTAAACGGATTGATGATGAAGAAATTTGGCGTTTAGTTCGTGTTGTGTTGGCAGCTGCAGCTACTCAATGCTCAGTCGAACGAGACTTCAGTTCATTTAACAACACACTTACAAAATCCGGAAGCCGAATCAAAAGTGACAATCTACAGAATATCCTAAAAATCAAATGTAATCCATTACTTCTCGAGAAGGCTATCGTACTTTCTCTAAGCAAAACTGTGGAATAGCTGCAATATTTTATCTAGTTTTTATCGGTTATGAACACAGAAATGCAACCAAATACTATTGATCAAATGTAATAACTACATACGTCACAAAACGAATAAAAATAAATCAATCTTTTCTAAAATTGTGTATATTTAAGTTAAATTTCACGAACATTAGGATGGGTTTGTTGATCAATTTAATATTATTTTTATCGAAAATCCCCCGTAACGCTGGGTAGACACCTTTGCGTGGTGTGTTGCGGTGTAAGTTCTACCAGGGTCACATTGTCAGCTACAGGCAAATCCTGACCCAACGAATACCTTCCCCAATATCCAACTCCGTGGTACTTATGAGGGTGTCGCTGAGTCGGGGGCCTCTCGTTAAGTAAGTACTACACCAACACTTCCTTTCCCTCCCAAGTTACGGTGAAGATGGGCGTGGCCAGGAGTAGTAATCCTCATGCTTTTGTGACTTTTATCCTAGATTGAAATCAAGGACCACACCCACCTTGATTTCTGATAGCAATCTGAATAAGGATTCCAAAAGAGAAACATGAGTATCACTAGTGTCCAATCTACGAAGTACACCGTAACTATGCTATGCTATGCTAATTTAATATTATTTTTATCGAAAACGTTAACGTATTCGATGCACAATGCATCGAAAGAATTTCGAACTTTTATTATCAATTTGATTCCATAACTATTAGACAAGACTGGGAGTTCTTTGAGTATTCTTGACTGCAACTTTACCTAACAGTTATTTTTGTACATTTACATTTTTCATGCTGAATGTTTCAAACAAACATAGAATTTCAAACAAAATTAAAAATTTTATATTATTGAATATAAACTAAATCGTCGAACCCAAAACAACTAAATGATCAAACCATGTTCAAGGGCTTAGTAGAATGTTGGTACCATTGAATAATCAGATAAATCTAACAAATTTCACTTGTCATAAGACGAGTCTGTACAATCCCATTTAATTCCACCACTTAATTGTACCTTGACAGATACGTATTTCGATATCAACAGTAATGTCGTATTCAGTGTCTCGTACTTGACTCGACTCAAGTACGAGACACTGAAGACGACCTTACTGTTGAGGTCGAAATACGTATCTGTCAAGGTACAATTAAGTGATGGAATTAAATGGGATTGTACAAACTCGTCTTATGACAAGTGAAGACATTCCACTAAAAAGCTCAAAATAATTTTCTTAACTAACAAATTTGTTAGATCTTCTCAAGGCCATATGTTTAGGTGGGTTTGTGGGCTTTGCAAAAAGTCGTGTACCGCCTATCCCGTTATTTGCCATTCTCGTGATAGGGTAACTAAAAAGAAAAATTAATAGGAGTCCCGGAGATCCGTAGTGTTATTATGTCAGTATGTGAAGAAATTTGTAATAATTGATAGACACACTTTTAAGAAATTGCTCGTTTATTCGTTATTTGCATTCAACGCTCTGCAATTGTCAAAATAGAAAAAAAAAATCAGAGGCGGTAATAATGAGCTCTATCTATCTAAAGTTCTATTTTGCCCTCTCTCATGGCATTTCAAAATGATCAGGAAAAGCATCTTCACTTATAAGTGTGACACACTGTGTATCTAGCTTTTTGCAAAAATCGAAGCGAGGGTACCCTCTAGCAGTGTAACTCTACTATATAAATCACATGAGACCATACCTTTTAACACTGAGAAACTTACAGGCAGGCGAAAGTTAATTTCATATTAATATGCGCACTGATCATAATGGCAAAGAAGTATACGAGAAACGTAAAACGTAATCGCGTTCTCATTTGAAGTGATAAATTTAGTTGTTGTTTTTATCCGGAGAAATGTGAGTGACGAAAAATTATACTCCATTTGGAACACTGAGAACTTAAGTGAGAGTTAAAAACAAATCCTGAGTGGTGGAGTGAGAAGCATATAGTTCTCACAATCCGTGATGATTATTCCTTCTCTTTGTAGTGGATGAATCAGCTTATTTTTCTCATATGAGTGAGAATTCCGAAACCTGAAAAAAAAACACTTTCGAGATACCGAGGGATCTTAGGCCTGCGTTTTCACCCTGCTCGAAGCCGTCATGGGGGACGTCCCCTAATCCAGCGAAGTAGCAGCCTCTCAGCAACCTCGGATACCCAAGAGGACAACGAGATAGGCCGAGATAGATTTTGACGTAGGACTTACGTCTTTCTTTACTATACTGGGTGTCATTTAGATTTTTGGAAATCAAGAGCGTTACGCTGGAAGGGAAGATTTCAAACGATACTAGCGCCTTTATCTTTCGATGGATTTTTAATATTTAGATATCAATCGACTCGGACACTCTCCAGCAAGTTGCCTATTTCATTGAAACTTAAGATTCTTAACGATAGACTATTGAAAATTCCAATGCTTGTCAAAGCCAGCAAAAAATTCATATGTAATCAATCCCGTGCATTCCTAACACGGACATCCAAATGCGTTATGTCACGGGCCTTCGGGTCTAGCGGAAGATTTTCTTCGTGTATAAAAGAAGCAGTGCCTGCCGTGTGCGAGCCACTACAATTTGTGACAGCAACGCGTACTGACGTGCTTTTTGCTCTCGCATTGTTCGTTTAGTTCGTTCGTTCGCTGTGTTTGTTTACCTACACAGCATGCATGCAGACGCCAGCGGTAGAACGGCCGGTGGGTGTGCGAATATGCATGGAAGAAGTGGGCGCATTTTTTTGTCATTCTGTGCTTGATGATGGTCAGATGCAGTAGTGTCGGTTGCTATGGATGCAATCGCCCATCGCATCGCTCGGAGTTCACGGCTAGAGGCCGATGATAGCTTTGGCAGCGAGGGCAGCGATGGTGGATGAAGAAGAATAAACTTAGAGGGATTTGGTCTGCTCATCCACGAAAAGTGAATGGTTTCATAATCCACATAATCCCGGGATGGGTACGAGGCATGGCATATTATGGACCATATGTTAAGTTGTGCTTGGTACTAAACGACACGTACATTAAAACGTAAATTTAGGATCTGTCTCATTTGGAGAATTAAACTTAAAAGTGACAGTTCGAAAATTAGCAAATAACCCGGTAATAAGAATGGCTGGTGCTGCCCAGCAATTCCAATAAGACATCGATGCAAAATGATTCGATATCTGTCAAAAGTAATCTTGCTCTGCGAGCAGGGTTATTTAATAATTATTGAAATGTCAGTTTTAAGTTTAATAATTAAATTAAATTATTTCAGTTTAATTCTCCAAATAAGACAGACCCTAAAATAACAGTTCCGATACCCCAGCAAAAAAAATCAACTACACTGATGAAAATAAAAATTTGATTAAAATAATTACTTTCATTCATTCGCAAAAGGCATTAGCAATTAAAGATGCACAATCAGCAATAGTGTTAATATCCATTTAAGGTTAGACAATTTCGCTGTATTACATGAAAATGTTTTGAAAAATTCCGCAAAAAAAATAATTTACAGAAGAATATTTAAATAAACATAATCTTATTCTTTTTTTTCCTTTTCTGAGAAATTATATTATTAAACTTGACCTAGACTTGAAGTTTGGAATCAAAACATTAAATAATTTTTCGTTGATGTATAAGCAGTACCTCCTCTATTTCAGTAGGGTTACTGCTCCTTGACTTGTTTCTTATTGTTGTGATTTTTTCAGCAGTAAACACGCATGTTAGCAAAAAAAAAACAACGAAATTTGTGCTGTATTTCTTTGTTTGGTAAACGGGTTAAAATAGCACATTTTGTCCAAGTCTGAAAATTTTATTAATAGAATTTTAAAACTTCAAATACTATCATCATTAGGAAAACTATAGATGCCCTACATTTGCTTGAGTACATAAGGGCTTAATAGTTAGAAACAAAGCAATTCTAATTATGTATTTTTTTAATAATTTTATTTCCAGAATCTTTGAATAAACATATTGCTAATAATTCTACACAGCATGGAAGTTGTCGTTTCCAATATCAATACCTATAATCATGCTCCATAGATCCAAAAGTTAGAAGTCAAATGTAAATACGTTATGTTTATATAAGTCCTACGTCTACTCGCGGTTATGTTAAAAACATTACCCATTGCTAGTTTTTGATCATCGGGTACCGTTATTTCGTGAGGGCCATAAGACGTCCCGCTACTTCTGGAAAAGGCGTGCGACAGCTCAGCACTTTTGAAAGTCGGCTGAATGCAGGATTGATGTAGTCAAGAAAGTCATCTCACGGCTTCCTATCGTTGGACACTCCTAGTGATTTTATTTATAATTTATCAATGCACTTATCTTTCCAGGATAGCCAGGGGGAAGCCTCTTGAGTGTACGGAGGGCCGGCCTCCTGGCCTCAACCGCACGATGCATTTCATCTGACCACCAACGAAGGGCTTACGTTCGGGCCAAGAGCTGTCTTGCGAAATAAAGTCCGAAAACGTTACTATGCTCTGACTCCAAGTTGGTAGCATCATAAAGCGATCGCGGTTTCATATTTGAAGAAAAATGTACACTTGCAAAACTTTTGTATTATTGCATTACCAATGAAAGCAGTACATGAAACTCCATAGAGTCAAGGTCTGCGGATCAACCTCCATAATGGAGGCAGTTTTTGAAAAATAAGCAAGTTGTGTGACCGCTTCTTGGTATATGTTTACATTCCAAGTAGTTCTTGTTGTGGTCATGGGTTTCAAAGAGTCTATGCATTCAATTCAATGTACTACAAAGAACATGTACCAATTATGAACGACACTACCCATAATTCCATTAGCCAGAAGGCCACTACCCCGAATGCCATTACCCCTAATGGGACACTACACAGCAAATAATTTTGAAAATTCAACGACGTGTAAAACTGCAGGTTACCCCATCAATCGAATTAACATTCGATATTCAATTAAATTTGATTGAATTTTACAAGCAAGCACCGTTTAAATTTATTTCGATTTAAACGAATAGTGAGATCGATTGAATGTTACGTTTATTTGCATGCTCCAAATATGTGCATGAAAATACATTTAAAATCACAACATATTTTTATCTGTGTACCTTGAATGAGCCAGTACCCCGAATTAATCATTATTTCAAGTTTATACTTCATTTCAAAAAAAAAAGTGTTGCTCAATAAAAGTTTATTGAATGAACAATAATTTGCCCTTCATCTGGAACTGTTTTAGTGCAGTATAAAACTAAGTATTCTTACCAGGAAAGATCCCGTTCCACTTCGTATGGCATCCTTGAAGAGTCCTGAAGGGTAGGAAGAGATTATGCAGCACGTTCTCATGCACAGAGAGTTGGAGCGTGGCTCAGGCAAACAGATTCTGGATGAAGCGTGGTCTAAATCGGAGAACTGCTCTGCTCAACAGACATCCTGGGTTGGACGTCCAGGAAGTGCGAGGTTAGCGACCACCTCCATCAGCAAACGAGGGAGGCAGGACCACATCCTTGAGCCGCTAAACCGTATCCATGGGGGCAGCAGGGACAGCAGGAACAGCATGATGTCCAAGGGCTTGACGACCCCTCCCCAGCTGTCTGCGAGTCAGGGAGAACTGCCTAGGGCGTGGTGGGATTTAGCAGTGGGCTCTGCTAAATCCCTCCCAAAAACCACAAGTGCCCGTAAGCGGACTCTATCAAAGCGACTGTGTGCCGCTTCAAAAGCACAAGCCCAGGGAGGAGTGCCAACTGGCATGTGGAGTGTCCCTACTTCGGTAGGGTAGTGCGTGAGCTGCTTCGGCAGGGAGTGAGTGATCTGTTTGTGCTGAGGCAGGAGTGTCATAGCGAGTCGCCGCCGCTATGGCCACCTCGAAGCGCAGCAGAAGTCTGAGTATGGACTGCACATGCTAAGGTAAGAGTGTCGTAGCGTAGTATCGTTGATTAGTCCCCACATACCGCTATCGACACCTCGAGGCATGGCAGTGGAGTGTTAGAATAAGTTGTGGAGTGTACCTACTTCGGTAGGGTAGCGCGTGAGCTGCTTCGGCAGGGAGTGAGTGATCTGGTTGTGCTGAGGCAGGAGTGTCATGGCGTGTCTCCGCCGCTATTGTCACCTCAAAGCGCAGCAGAAGTCTGAGTATGGACTGCACATGCTGAGGCAGGAGTCGAGGTATCCCATCGACACCTCGAGGCATTGCAGTGGAGTGTTAGAGTGAGCACCCGAAAAAGGGTCACATGGAGCGAATGGTCTTTGGAGAAGCTGCTTCGGCGGCAGGGTAGCAGTGGGTTGTACCCACACCTACAGTTGTGCACATGTGGTGCATGGGGAGTGTCCCTGCTTCGGCAGGGTAGCGTATGGTCTGCTTCGGCAGTGGTGTGATTGATCTGCTCGTGCTGAGGCAGAGTGTCGTAGCGCAATATCTGTAGGCCCAGGCAGTTACCGCTATTGACACCTCGAGGCATGGCAGCGGAGCGTCCGGGAGAGCATCCAAGTAAGACTCAAATGGAGTGAATGGGGTGCGAGCACCCAAGTCAGTCTCGCGTGGGACGAGTGCCTGTGTGAGCGATAATGAGTGAGTACGCTTAGTACTGCCGTACCCCCAGAAGTAGTACTGCGAGGTAGTTCCTGGGGGAAACGATGGTGGAGCCCAAGGGAGTTTAGTCGGTATTACCGGTATGGTCGAGTCCGACACTCCAGTACACTTCCGTGTGGTAGTTTGGCAACTACAATGCACGTGTACTGGGTTAGTGTGTAAATGCATTCTCCCTTGTAAAAAAAAAAAAAAAAAAAAAAAAAACCGTATCCATTGCCGCCATGCCCATCGTACCGTAGGTACACCAGAAAGTAATGCTTCAAAGGAGGAGCAGTGCACATCGCACCCTCGAGGTTAGCTGCGTGTTCTTGCAGTACCGAACATCGTGACTCGCTTTTTTAGGAGTACACCATGATCTGCATGACAGATCTGAACATCTCGGAAGCCTCAGCAATGGCCGCTTTGATGGCCAGGTTCTGTTACCAGCTGCTCGCCGCTCATACCGAGAGTATTGTCCTCGCGGCGGCGGAGCGCTTCCTTAACCACCTCGTCGTCGAAGTACGATGTCTTCCACATACGACCCGAGCAACACAATCCAGGCAAAAATGGTTGCAGCAACTTGGTTGGGACTAAATTTGGTCACATATCAGTTGCTGTAACCTATGTGGAACATGTGTGCTGCTAGAGGAGGGCTAGGCCTCGCCCCTTCTTCCGTCCGCTGAATGCTGGTCGTATAGTCGATACTAGAGATGGGCAAAACGGATCACTTTGATGAACGGATCAGATCAGGGTCATTCATTCTAATGATCCGGATCTTTTAACCAGATCGGATCCTTAGGACAAAACCCAAGAAGAATGCAAAATAGTGAAACGTTCGTCATTCAGGCTCACACTTTTGAAGCGTACTGACAATAACTTCATCCTTTCTTGTTTGCAAGCGTATGGACTACAAACAATAAATTTTTTATTTTATTATTCGCTTACAAATGGTCTAATAACTTGCTGATCGGGTGAACCAGATCTTCTAAAAAAATATCCACGAATCATTCACTCACTTTCATTTTAACGGTTCCGGATCTGAGCGCCCATTTCTAGTCGATACTGTAGCGAACCGCCAGGCGGTCGCTGTGAGTGTAGCCATCATCTACCCTCCAGTTCGAACTACTCGTTTGGCTAGGGCTCCAGAACGTAACGTCGATAATCGACTCGGCCCCGTTTCGGCTGTAGGTACTTTTGGTACCGACATTGGCCAAGTCCACATCCAACATGGCCAGTGATTCCAGCAGGATCTGCCTCCGTTGATTCGTGGAACGGGTTCCTCATTCCACGGCCCAAGCGTTAAAGTCCCCCGCTATCACCACCGGTCTACGCCTCATCAAGTTAGCCGTCAAACAATCCAGCATACGCCTGAACTGCTCGATCGACCATCGAGGAGGCGCATAGCAGCTGCAGAAGAAGACCCCGTTGACTTTGGCAATGACGAAGCTCTCGTGTGTCGTAGACACTAACTCTTGGGTATTTCCCCGTTGTCCATATCGCCGCTATTTTAGACCCATCGGTGACCCAATTGCCGTTCCTGGCGGGTACCCGGTAAGGATCCGCTATTATGGCGATATCCATCCCCCATTCAGCAACTGTCTGACACAGCAGTTGGGGTGCTTGCTGTTCACAGCTTTGCTGGAACAAATCAAGCAATTGGGAGGCTTCGTGCAGTATTGTGTCTTATGTTCCTTCAATCCGCAGCGTCAGCAGAACTTGCTTCTGTCAGGGCCTTTGCAGTCCCATTGCTTGTGCCCCGGTTCCAGGCACTTGAAGCAAACTTCGAGTCGCTTGTATATGCCCACAGGGCACACCGACCATCCCACCTTGACGTTCCCTAACTTGACTACCTTTGAGGCGTCCACTTCAGTTAGCCGAACTAATGCTACCTGCGTCCCTGCCGGACCTTTCCGTAGCCGAACGGCTGCGGTGGGCGTCTCCACTTCACACTGTCGCCGCAGTGCCGTGACGAGCTCTTCGACTTCGGTGATCTCGTCCAGGTCTTTAACCCTTAGATTCACCTCCGTCGTGAGTGCCCTCACCTTGACCGTCTCGCCTTGGACTTTCTCCGCCAACTTCTTGTAGGCTGCGCCCTTCTGCGAGACGCCCCGCTTCAGCGTGAGGATCATCTCGCCCGTCCGGGTACGTCTTATTCGACGTACGTCGGCGCCGAGCTTGACGTAACTCCTCATCGCCTTCAAGACGTCCGAGTACTTAGCCGTTTTGATGACTTGGGCATCGCCCCTAGAGCGATTGGCGTCTACCCTAGACTTCTTGCTACCCTCATTCGCCTGGGCCTTCTTTTCGGCCCTTGACGTCTTCGGTTTCCTCTTGTTCTTGACCAGGGTCCAGAAGGCGTCACCCCCATCTATTTCCCAGGTCTGGGGCGGCTGAGAGCTCTCAGCCTGCAGTAACCCCTTACCACCATCTTTCCTGGGTGGACGGACCTTTCCAGGTCCTTCCTCCCCCGGATTTGGAGGTAACTGGTCGGGGTTAAGCTTCCCAGTCCCACTATTCTTGTTCGGGGTCGCCCTCGGTCGATTCGACCTTGCCCGAGCCCGCGAATCCTTGGGCCTCAGTCTGAGTAGACTTCGACTCCACGGATTTCACGGGTTCGCACTTGACCATCCTGACCGCCCTCTCTAGCTTGGCGTCCAACATCGACTTTCGAAGTTTCAGCAAGCTCCCCTCGAGGTCCTTACTAATATTATGTTTCGATGACGCAAAGTCGATGATGGCGTTCAGCTGTTCCGTCGAAGGCCGAAAGCCCATCGCGTTTGCGGTTCATCGCCCCACAAGCCATGAGCCGTTCATAACCTCTACCGGCTTAGCCGGGGAGAAGGTTAAGTGACCCACGCTGGCGTTGCGCACTGAGCTGCCGACTATTGTCTCTGTCCTCCTAGGCAGAGACCTGAACAACCCACCTCTTGCGAAGGGTTTGTCGCCAACGCTACTACCACTAATTGAAGAATTGAATTGGTTTTCCATTTTGATCCCACGAGTTGCTCGGGAAAAGAGGCAGTGCCCAGGCTGCACTATACCGCAGCTAAGTACAAAACCCTTAGCTGGCGGTCGATTGTCATCGGACGACCCGTGCAAGCGCGAGATTGGAACTTGTGAGGACCAGAGCTGTGTAGGTCGCTCCTTCCCAGATGTCAACTCACCATTTCGCAGTCCAGTGAGTAAGTGTGTAGCAGGGTGCAAGAGTAAAAGTAAATGAGTAATAAGTGAGTGAGTAAGGGCCGATGCCTACTCAGCGGTTTAACAACGCAATGTGCACACAGCGTTGAAATAACGCAGGAGTTCATCGGCGCGAATGCTGCGTCTCCGATACACACTTGTTTATCTTCAGGAAGTTGGGTTGACTTAAGGAAGACATCATCTCTGTCTTCTGAAATGCGCACACAGTGTGAAAATAACGCAGGTGCTCACCGGCGCGACGATGCTGCGTGAGAGAGAGAGAGAGAGAGAATTTCCTTCCAAAAGAAATCCACCAAATGTTAATAATAAGAAGTTGGCAAACCCACTCTTCCCATCCAAATCGTTTCAATCGGGTACCCTGATGGCTATTTAATATTTGTTTACGTTATTTCCATATAGGTTTTATTGTAAACAGTCGACTCGGCAGACGTTGTCCTGCATAGTAGGCGTAAATGCCCATGCGAAATTCCCATACGAATCTTTATTTTAGTTTTTCACGGTTTACTCAACTTTACTAATGATTTTACAACCAGCCGTTCTCGAGTTATGCGGATACGAACACAGACCATTTCATTTTTATTATATAGATAGAAGAAGAAGACTAGCAGACCCGACGACCTTCGTTTCGCCTAAAATTTTATTCATCCTCTGATTAGTTCTCGATTTATGCACAAAATAATTCTTCATTTGTAGGGGGGACCATCTTTCCAGAAACGGGAGGGACTTCGAACCACCACAGAAACATATCTTCCCTTCCAAAACCTCCATATGCCAGATTTTGTTTTTTGATCAAGCAATTCTCGAGTTATACAGAAATTTGTATGGGAGCTCCCCTTTCCTCTCAAGAACCTTCCCCGGACCCGAAAACCACTGCATACAAATTTTCACGCCGATCGGTTTCGTAGTTTCCGAGTCTATAAGGGTAAGACAGACAGAAATTCATTTTTAATTATACCAACACCATGCGAGTCCATTGTGAGTTTAAATCACATCGTTTCTTTCATGTGTCTGTAGTGCGCACCACACCAAAACGAATGGAAATTTTGATCATGACGAGGTATGGGATAGGGATGGTGTTACTAAACATTCCAGTAAACGTGTTGACTTGGTGCGGGGTGCAAAGGAGTCCGATGTCTAATTCTGCAAGGTGGTATTGATTCTTCGCCAGAAATGTTTCAAAACGGATTCAACTTTTTTTAGTGTGCTTTTTTAGAGTGCTTCAGATTTGTGGCTAGAGAAGGTGAAAAAAATGTTATACTAAGTACAAGGAATAGGAATACAATGTGCGAGGAATGTAAAGGAAGTTAAAAAGTATCCTGCATGAAAAATATGCACTTGGAGACTGCAAAGGGTCGTCTTATTACTCACTCCTCATTTATCACTTCTCGCTGTAAAAAGTGAGAAGTGAGAAATGAGGAAAAAACAACGCTTTCGGCCTGATGACCCTTTCGGCCAAATGACCCTTTCGGCCAAATGACCCTTTCGGCCAAATGACCCTTTCGGACAAATGACCCTATCGACCAAATGACTTTCGACATGACAAATGGGTTTCGGCCTAATGGTTTGAACCAATTTTATAAGGATATATAACGCTATATCCTTTCTCCAGTATCGGATCGGCTATATACGGCGGACATGAAATGCCTCCGAAAGTCAATTTTTTATGGACAGTACAAAAAATGCATCGATCATAGTTGCTACAGGTTGCTACGATTGGTGATACATAGATGGATTTTCCATCAAATGGTACTGCCGGTAATTGTATGCAAAATCGTCCATTTCAGACAGACAAATTTGCCAAGTTAGAAACAAAATGCTGGAATTCGATTCGTCTCCCATTTACAGCTACTCACACACGACTTGGAAGCCACTGCCCGTCCAAAGCCCTGAAAGACACTTCGACGCAACTTCACACCTTTTTTCATCATTAGAATTCCGCCCGTTTCGCGGTGGCTTATTAATAGATCCCGGGTCCTTAGCGCAGTTTGTTAAAAAGATGAGCGACGGCGACGCATCCCATCATCGCAACGAACGCCGAAGAAAACGTGATGGTCGATTCATTTGCATAATGTCCTTTGCTATTCTGATGCTGTTGCTGCTGTCGCTCTAGCTGAGGTGAGATCCGCTTGCCAAGTGACAGTGCAGTATGGATTGCGACTCAGCTCTAAGCAAACTTTGGTAAAGATTTTCCGCACGACGCAAGACGGCGGTGCCGGGGAGGACACGATGATGGAGAACGTGGAATTTGTCAGCAAACACCGCCAAATGAAGTTCTTTGCGGGGAACGCATACTTTATGGTGGAAATTGTTTTGACAAATTTGCACTCCTAGTCTTAGAGTGTGGGACTATTATCAGTCATTAGGAGATGTTTGCAGCATTATGTGTTAGCGAAGGACTTTGCATCAACAAGTTTGAATCTGATTCCAAAAGCTCGGTTTGAGATAGATATTTTTGTCTAGCAAAAAAAAAAAGGTCGTATGCCCCCAAAGCGGACCGATTCGCATAAGCCAATCAACTCGAATTAAACGTCCATTCCATCATATAAACATTCCTTTCCAATGAAATCTTCGGAACGCATCAAATCCCGGTATATGGTTTGGTTAGCTGCGGTAGAAGAGATCGAACACCTGTATATAAAAGCCGTTATCTATAATGTCATGCACCGCACAGAGGCACAGGCTGTAAATAAAACTTGAGTTCGAGTTCAAAAGCAATAAGAACGAAACCGCTCCTTTAGTATTGAAAGTTCGAATAACTCTTCCAAAGAATCGTAATCATTTATATGCACTTTAAATACGATCATTAAGCATTGTCGTGGCATTACTCCCCGCTATTCTATGAGGCTATTGACAATAGGGAATGTCCGCGCTTGGAAACCAATCCGCCGTAAAAGCACATACAGATAGGAGGCGGTGGCATCGAGTCGAATCCATAACCAACGTCATATTTTACTTCGCATATTAATTATCTAATGGGCCAAATCTGCGATTTATGATGCCGAATAAGTGAGAGTAGGGTATATGTATGTGGTATCTGCTTTGCAGTTATTGTAGCTCTTCGTATTGCGTCTATTCGCCTACATTGGCTATTTTTGATAAAACAAAATAATTTACACTAACAATCATTTATTTTAAAGTGAGATAATCGAAAGCACAACTAAGAACTTGAACGCAGGAGCAGCAACCCCATATGTGGGTTTGTGTGATCCTCAGCTATTTGGAGCTATTTCAAAAGAGA
>NC_085141.1:45004595-45082979 GCF_024139115.2 Armigeres subalbatus | reverse complement strand
GTCGTTAGACATAAGAACGTTAGGCATAATAATGAATCCGCACTCCCATTAGGTGCACGGACCCACTGTCATTTTTAGAATAGCTCAAACAGCTGCCCTTGTAAGGTACTCTTCCATATTTTTATATTCTAATTATACCAACGTACAAGTCGTATATTAAGGAAAACATTCGGGGAAATGTTTTTTTGGCAAATTTTATTTTAAGAAAAAATCCACACACTCATTGATTTTCGAAGCGCGCATTCGCCTGTAACTAGGCTAGGTTATCCTTTTTTCACCTACTCGCACAATGCATTGAGATCAATGAAATCAATGATGCTGATTCTGCAAGTTTCACATACCAAATATACCATCACATATAAATTTCTTTCTGGAGCCAAAATGAATGTGTCCGTATTACACATTGATCAACCCTTTTTTTTCGTGAATTTGATTTATTAAAATATTTATCGCTCGAATTAAGCAACATTGAAATTAAAATGCCCCATTCCTGTCATATCAAAAAACGCAACAACAAAAGCGAAATCGTCATTATCAACCCCGGGATAAACCACTAGCCTTCCCCTGCTGTCGAGTCGGTTAATTCAACTGATTAAGCCACACTTTAATGGATTCATCGAATTGTATGTTCAATGGCATTAATATTTTCGCACGCATCCACCCCCGTACCTCTTATTTGCGTTGATGCTCTACTCTCAGCCCTCGGGACGAAGAGCACCCAAAAAAAAAAAACATACCAGCCAATCATCTTTTCGGTCCGTTGAATAGTAATTAAAAAATTATTTCTGAAAAATGTATTAAAACGGCACCGACCGCAGGTACCACCGTCCCAAACGATTGACACTTATTGCTTTATTTCCAAACCACCAACGAGGGCAAGCTCATTTCGATATTTTCCGCACAGATTTTTCCGTCGGATTGGTACATTGATTGACCTTTTTTTTGCGAGACAAAAATATCTATCTCAAACCGAGCTTTTGGAATCAGATTCAAACTTGTTGATGCAAAGTCCTTCGCTAACACATAATGCTGCAAACATCTCCTAATGACTGATAATAGTCCCACACTCTCTCTAAGACTAGGAGTGCAAATTTGTCAAAACAATTTCCACCATAAAGTATGCGTTCCCCGCAAAGAACTTCATTTGGCGGTGTTTGCTGACAAATTCCACGTTCTCCATCATCGTGTCCTCCTCGGCACCGCGTCTTGCGTCTTGCGGAAAATCTTTACCAAAGTTTGCTTAGAGCTGAGTCGCAATCCATACTGCACTGTCACTTGGCAAGCGGATCTCACCTCAGCTAGAGCGACAGCAGCAGCAGCAGCATCAGAATAGCAAAGGATATTATGCAAATGAATCGACCATCACGTTTTCTTCGGCGTTCGTTGCGATGATGGGATGCGTCGCCGTCGCTCATCTTTTTAACAAACTGCGCTAAGGACCCGGGATCTATTAATAAGCCACCGCGAAACGGGCGGAATTCTAATGATGAAAAATGGTGTGAAGTTGCGTCGAAGTGTCTTTCAGGGCTTTGGACGGGCAGTGGCTTCCAAGTCGTGTGTGAGTAGCTGCGAATGGGAGCCGAGTCGAATTCCAGCATTTTGTTTCTAACTTGGCAAATTTGTCTGTCTGAAATGAAAGATTCACCGGCAGTATCATCACAAATCGTAGCAACCTGTAGCAACTATGATCGATGCATTTTTTGTACTGTCCATAAAAAAAATGACTTTCGGAGGCATTTCATGTCCGCCGTATATAGCCGATCCGATACTGGAGAAAGGATATAGCGTTATATATCCTTATAAAATTGGTTCAAACCATTAGGCCGAAACCCATCTGGCCGAAAGTCATTTGGTCGATAGGGTCATTTGTCCGAAAGGGTCATTTGGCTGAAATGGTCATTAGGCCGAAAGGATCATCACGCCGAAACGTCATTTTTTTCTCATTTCTCACTTCTCACTTTTTACAGCGAGAAGTGATAAATGAGGAGTGAGTAGTAAGATGACCCTTTGCAGTCTCCAAATGCAGTCTCTTCGATGTCCTGTTCCTCGTCGTCTGACTTCGCTGATATTTCCAAGCATAATCCTTTTTAACTTCCTTTACATTCCTCGCACATTGTATTCCTGTTGTACTTAGTATAACAATTTTCTCACCTTCTCTAGCCTCAAATCTGAAGCACTCCGGCTGAAAAAAGTTGAATCCGTTTTGAAACGTTTCTGGTGAAGAATCAGTACCACCTTGCAGAATTAGACATCGGACTCCTTTGCACCCCGCACCAAGTCAATACGTTTACTGGAATGTTTAGTAACACCATCCCTATCCCGTACCTCGTCATGATCAAAATTTCCATTCGTTTTGGTGTGGTGCGCACTTCAGACACATGAAAGAAACGATGTGATTCAAACTCACAATGGACTCGCATGGTGTTGCGCCAATTTGGTGAGCCAATTCCAATATATGTATATATTATTATAATCTATATAAATAAAAATAAATTTCTGTCTGTCTTACCCTTATAGACTCGGAAACTACGAAACCGATCGGCGTGAAAATTTGTATAAGTGTAGTGGTTTTCGGGTCCGGGAAGGTTCTTGAGATGGTTCGAGACCCGTCCCCTCTTTGGAAAGGGAGCTCCATACAAATTTCTGCATAACTCGAGAATTGATAAAGCAAATAAACCAAAATCTGGCATATGCAGGTCTTGGAAGGGAAGATATGTTTCTGTCGTGGTTCGCAGTCCCTCCCTGTTTCTGGAAAGATGGTCCCATATAAATGAAGAATTATTTTGTGCATAAATCGAGAACTAATCAGAGGATGAATAAATTTTAGGCGAAACGAAGGTCGTCGGGTCTGCTAGTCTTCTTCTTCTATCTATATAATAAAAATGAAATGGTCTGTGTTCGTATCCGCATAACTCGAGAACGGCTGGTTGTAAAATCATTAGTAAAGTTGAGTAAACCGTGAAAAACTAAAATAAAGATTCGTATGGGAATTTCGCATGGGCATTTACGCCTACTATGCAGGACAACGTCTGCCGAGTCGACTGTTTACAATAAAACCTACCTATATGGAAATAACGTAAAAAAATATTAAATAGCCATCAGGGTACCCGATTGAAACGATTTGGATGGGAAGAGTGGAATTGCCAACTTCTTATTATTAACATTTGGTGGATTTCTTTTGGAAGGAAATTCTCTCTCTCTCTCACGCAGCATCGTCGCGCCGGTGAGCACCTGCGTTATTTTCACACTGTGTGCGCATTTCAGAAGACAGAGATGATGTCTTCCTTAAGTCAACCCAACTTCCTGAAGACAAACAAGTGTGAATCGGAGACGCAGTATCGCCGCGCCGATGAAATCCTGCGTTATTTCAACGCTGTGTGCACATTGCGTTGTTAAACCGCTAAGTAGGCATCGGCCCTTACTCACCCACTTATTACTCATTCACTTTTACTCTTGCACCCTGCTACACACTTACTCACTGGACTGCGAAATGGTGAGTTGACATCTGGGAAGGAGCGACCTACACTGCTCTGGTCTTCACAAGTTCCAATCTCACGCTTCCACGGGTCTTCCAATGACAATCGACCGCCAGCTAAGTGTTTTGTACTTAGCTGCGGTATAGTGCAGCCTGGGCACTGCCTCTTTTCACGAGCAACTCATGGGATCAAAATGGAAAACCAATTCAATTCTTCAATTAGTGGTAGTAGCGTTGGCGACAAACCCTTCGCAAGAGGTGGGTTGTTCAGGTCTCTGCCTAGGAGGCCAGAGACAATAGTCGGCAGCTCAGTGCGCAACGCCAGCGTGGGTCACTTAACCTTCTCCCCGGCTACGCCGGTAGAGGTTATGAACGGCCCATGGCTTGTGGGGGCGATGAACCGCAAACGCGATGGGCTTTCGGCCTTCGACGGAACAGCTGGACGCCATCATCGACTTTGCGTCATCGAAACATAATATTAGTAAGGACCTCGAGGGGAGCTTGCTGAATCTTCGAAAGTCGATGTTGGACGCCAAGCTGGAGAGGGCGGTCGGGACGGCCAAGCGCGAACCCGTGAAATCCGTGGAGTCGAAGTCTACTCAGACTGAGGCCCAAGGATTCGCGGGCTCGGGCAAGGTCGAATCGACCGAGGGCGACCCCGAACAAGAATAGTGGGACTGGGAAGCTGAACCCCGACCAGTTACCTCCAAATCCGGGGGAGGAAGGACCTGGAAAGGTCCGTCCACCCAGGAAAGATGGTGGTAAGGGGTTACGGCAGGCTGAGAGCTCTCAGCCGCCCCAGACCTGGGAAATAGATGGGGGTGACGCCTTTTGGACCCTGGTCGAGAACAAGAGGAAACCGAAGACGTCAAGGGCCGAAAAGAAGGCCCAGGCGAATAAGGGTAGCAAGAAGTACTCGGACGTCTTGAAGGCGATGAGGAGTGACGTCAAGCTCGGTGAACTCGGCGCCAACGTACGTCGAATAAGACGTACTCAGACGGGCGAGATGATCCTCGAACTGAAGCGGGGCGTCTCGCAAAAGAGCGCCGCCTACAAGAAGTTGGCGGAGGAAGTCCTAGGCGAGACGGTCAAGGTGAGGGCATTCATGACGGAGGTGAATCTAAGGGTTAAAGACCTGGACGAGATCACCGAAGTCGAAGAGCTCGTCACGGCACTGCGGCGACAGTGTGAAGTGGAGACGCCCACCGCAGCCGTTCGGCTCCGGAAAGGTCCGGCAGGGACGCAGGTAGCATTGGTTCGGCTATCTGCAGCGGAAGCCTCCAAGGTTGTCAAGTAAGAGAGCGTCAAGGTGGGACGGTCGGTGTGTCCTGTGGACATATACGAGCAACCCGAAATTTGCTTCAAGTGCCTGGAACCGGGGCACAATCAATGGGACTGCAAATGCCCTGACAGAAGCAAGCTCTGCTGAAGCTGCGGATTGGAGGGACATAAGGCACAATGCTGCACGAACCCTCCGAATTGCTTGATTTGTTCCAGCAAAGCTGTGAACGGCAAGCACCCCATGGGTAGTTCGAAGTGCCCGGCGTTTAAGCGTGCTACAAACCCACAGTGCAGGTAACGCAGCTAAACCTGAATCATCAGTGATAGCAGCCCAGCAACTGCTGTGTCAGACAGTTGCTGAATGGGGGACGGATATCGCCATCATAGCGGATCCTTACCGGGTTCCCGCCGGGAACGGTAATTGGGTCACCGATGGGTCTAAAATGGCGGCGATATGGACAACGGGGAAATACCCAGTCCAAGAGTTGGTGTCTTCGACACACGAGGGCTTCGTCATTGCCAAAGTCAACGGGGTCTTCTTGCCGCTCTGAAGACTGAGATTAGATCAAGCAAAAAAGCCTGCTTCGAGGGCGTGTGTCAACGTGCCAACTCGAATCCATGGGTCGACGCCTATAGGGTCGTAATGGCCAAGACACGTGGGGCGATGGCCCCTACAGAGCGATCTCCAAATATGCTGGAGAGGATCATTGCGGGGCTCTTCCCACGTCATGACCCAAGTCCCTGGCCTCACTTTGTGGCTCACTGGCTCACTCCTACTCATTTGCTCATTCATACTACTCACTCTCTTTTACTCACTCACTCACTCTTACTTACTCACTCACTCATATTTTTTTCATTCACTCACTCTCACTCACTCACTCTTACTCATTCGCTCACTCACTTTTACTCACTCATTCATTCTCTATTACTCATTCACTCACTCTTACTCACTCACTCTTACTCACCTATTCACCCACTTGTCGATTCTCAGATTAAGATCACGCTTCATCCAGAATCCGTTTGCCTGAGCCACGCTCCAACTCTCTGCATTGTGCATGAGAACGTGCTGCATAATCTCTCCCTACCCTTCAGGACTCTTCAAGGATGCCATATGAAGTGGAACAGAGTAAGAATACTTAATTTTATACTGCACTGAAACAGTTCCAGATGAAGGGTAAATTATTGTTCATTCAATAAACTTTTATTGAGTAACACGTTTTTTATTAAAATGAAATATAAACTTGAAATAATGATTAATTCGGGGTATTGGCTCATTCAAGGTAGTGTCCCAATAGGGGTAATGGCATTCGGGATAGTGGCCTTCTGGCGATTGAAATTATGGGTAGTGACGTTCATAATTGGTACATGTCCTTTGTAGTACATAGAATTGAATGCATAGACTCTTTGAAACCCATGACCACACCAAGAACTACTTGGAATGTAAACATATACCAAGAAGAGGTCCTACAACTTGATTATTTTTCGATATCTGCCTTCATTACGAAGGTTGATCCGCAGACCTTGACTGTATGGAGTTCGTTTTATATTCATCTCTAACTTTCACCTACTCAGTGACTGAGTAAAATTGTATTGCCATCTCTTTTCTTCCCACGGAAATTTTACTCAATTTCCGTCAAAAGTAGGATTACTCATAGTTTTGAGTTGTCCTGCTTTTGACGGAAATTGAGTAAAATTACCGTGGGATAGAAAGAGAGAGCAATACAATTTTACTCAGTCACTGAGTAGGTGAAAGTTAGCGTGATGTACTGCTTTCATTGGTAATGTGTAACCGGTCGGTTTCATATGATTGACTTGCGGCTCCACCGCAAGATTTCTTAGCTTGTCCCACCCTATCCATCCAAACCGACAGCATTCAATAAGCCATTTTATGAGACAGATTCGATCAGCTGATCGAAATTTTGAGTGAACGGCTCGGTCTTTGTTTTGGTAAATTTGCATGCAAACCATCATCATTTCGTCATCATCATCATCAATTCATTCCATTTTCGCAAATGTTCCTTGTAAAACGTAAATATTAGTGTTAGGTCTCCTGTCATTTGAGCTTTCTATAAAATAGCTTATAAGAGTGCAATCGCTCACTTGTTTTGACCTGGGATTTTGACAAGTAGATAATTCACCCACCATTTCTATCCGTTCCGTATCGCACGTTCGTGCACACGGTGACACAAATAGCGAAACATATGAAAATGTCCAAAAAGAATAGACAAACAGAGGTCGCTACTATATTTTGATGAGAACATAAAATCTAAAGGTCGGAGAAATATTAAACGTCAAACTTCGTATTTTAGACAAAGTTTGCGCTCCATCTCTACACTGAATTTTGATATAAATAATCTTAGCCTAGACGAAGAAAGTCCTCTTTCTGTCGCAACCACGTAGGAAATTGTAGTGCGCGTCGTGTAGTAAATTGTAAAAAGTATTCAAAATTGTATTGAAAAACTTTGTATCTTATCCTAAGTGAATGTTTTGTCCTTAAAAAACTAGTAGTACGATGTTAAATAGTGCGGTGAAAACTAGAAAAGAATAGTACGGTTAGTTAGAATTGTATAAAACCTAACCTAAAATGCAAAACTAGAATTTCTTATAGCCTATTGTGATGCCATGACGCCTAAAAACTAAAAAGAAGAACTACTGTGAAAAGAAGAGGTATGTTAAAGAAAAAGGTAATTAACTAAGAAGTTATAGAAATATCCAAATGTCACACGATAGGTGTATTAATGCCACTTGGCAGGTCCACAAGTGGGTCTTTTTCGTTTCATTCAAAGCTACTCGATAGGCTCTCGGTGACAACCCGAGAGGCCCAACAAACACGCGCACAGTGCTGATCTAGCTCGATGACCCTATTCCGAGCAAGAACGGCACCTCCATCCGGCGCTACAGTTGAAATAGCGACAGAAAGTATATTGTCTGATGACGTTTATTAGTCACAACACATCCAAAGCCATATCGGTCATCTTGGAATCGGCGATCTCGCCGATGCAGCGAGCCCAAGCTCTTCAGCATGCCAACGCGGCCTGTCGCTGACAGTTTCCGGCTATCAAGGTCAACCAAAAGCGGCCCGTCGCCGCTATAGATAGTGGTATATATAGATGAGCGAAGATAAATCCTTTGTCTCCAAACGAACTGTCAAACGTGTCTCCAAACGAGCATGACGTCACGATTTCAATGGAAACGTTAAGGGCTGTGACGTCATATGCGCGTGTGCACGGGCAAAAAAATCGACTCAGCCATGCTTTCGCTCATCTATAGATTCTACTATCTATAGTCGCCGCTATTTCCCCATCAGTTCTAAAATATGCAAACGTGGTCAGTCGCCGCCACTACCCCAGCATCGAGCAGTGGCCACTTGCTGTTAAACGAAGGATCCCCCCCCCCCTACCACGCAAGTACCCTATCAAGTGTGACAAAGAAGTGTAGCTAGCTAGAAGTCAAGAAAATTATATTAAAATAGAGTTAAGTTAAATTGAAACCGGTAATTCATTATTTCTGGACAAGCATTCCCTGGACAGTAAGGTCCCAAGTCTTTTGTAAGTATTTCCGCTTTTCCGGGCTTGAACAGAGACCGAGTCAGTTTCAAATGCAATAATACAAAAGTTTTGCAAATGTACATTTTTCTTCAAATATGAAACCGCGATCACTTTATGATGCTGCCAACTTGCAGTCAGAGCATAGTAACGTTTTCGGACGTTATCTCGCAATACAGCTCTTGGCCCGAACGTAAGCCCTTCATTGGTGGTCGGATGAAATGCGTCGTGTGGTTAAGGCCAGGAGGCCGGCCCTCCGTACACTCAGGAGGCTTGCCCCTGGCTATCCGGGAAAGATAAGTGCATTGATAAATTATAAATAAAACCACTAGAAGTGTCCAACGCGAGGAAGCTGTGGGATGACTTTCTTCCTGCATCAATCCTGCATCCAGCCGACTTTCAAAAGCTCATAGCCACTATATTCTGAACGTTATAAAACTTTCGAGTCCCGCCGGTATTGCTAAGCTGTCGCACGCCTTTTACCGATGTTGCTGTTGCACGCGAATAACCGATACCCGATGATCAAAAATCTATCTCGGCCTATCTCGTTGTCCTCTTGGGTATCCGAGGTTGCTGAGAGGCTGCTACTTAGCTAGATTAGGGGACGTCCCCCATGACGGCTTCGAGTATGGTGAAGACGCAGACCTAAGATCCCTTGATATCTCGAAAGTGTTTTTTTTACAAGGAGTACCTAATGCATTATGCACTGACCCAGCGCACGCGTAGTAGTTGCCAAGCTACCGGAGTGTGGGACTCTCACCCACTAAACCCTCCTTGGGCTCCAACCCTAATTCCCCCCGGAACAGCTTTCCAGCATTACTTCTGGAGGATAGGTTGTACTTAATGTACATATTCACGCAGGCACTCACAACATTTGAAAATTACTTGGATACTCGCTCTAACACTTCACTGTCATGCCTTTAGGAATCTAGCGGTAACTGCCTGGGCCTACAGATACTACTCTAAGACACTCCTACATCAGCATGTGTAGTCTATACACAAACTTCCGCCAAGCCTCGGGGTGACCATAGCGGTTACCCGCTGCGACACGCTACCCTACCGAAGTAGGGGCACTCCCCGTGCACCACTAGTGCCTCACGCTTCTCCAAATGTCACTCGCCGCATGTAAGTCTTATTTGGGTGCTCACCCGAACACTCCACAGGCATGCTTCGAGGTTCCAACAGCAGCATGTAGAGATCAATCAACGATACTACGCTACGACACTCTTGCCTCAGCATGCGCAGTCCACACTCAAACACCTTTAGTTTTGTAGCAGCTAAGTGACTGGGGGTTGTCCGGCAATATTTTAGGCTTAATCTGGAATTTCTTAGTGGGACGCTCGTTACAAGTCCTGATAGGCAATACATTTTATAGGACCTAACTGTAGAAAACAGGGGAGCCCCAATATCCTGGCATTCACCTTCTTTTTGGTTATTCGGATTCCTGCTGTCCAACAAATTCGTTTAAGTGCTTATCATAAGACGAGTTTATACAATCCCATTGAATTCCACCACTTAATTGTATCTTGACAGATACGTATTTCGACCTCAACAGTAAGGCCGTCTTCAGTGTCTCGTACTTGACTCGACGAGACACTGAGGACGGCCTTACTGTTGAGATCGAAATACGTATCTGTCAAGATACAATTAAGTGGTGGAATTCAATGAGATTGTACAAACTCGTCTTATAACAAGTGAAGACATTCCACTAAAAAGCTCAAAAAAGTATTCTTAACATATTTATATTTTGATTCCCCACATTTCACTCACAAATCGCGTCGGGTTTCCAGGTGCTACAACAATAAATCAATATTGAAGTTCAAATGTTCTGTTATGTTAGGTTATCTTGCAAAAAAAAATAAAATTGAAATAAACATAGTTGAAAAAGGCCTAATGAATAATACCATGCCTACAAAAAAGAAAATATTGTGCATCGTATAGAATACGGCAAACCCTAATGGGTACGGTATAAATTAGTACGACTGCCGATAAAAAGAAAAAGCGATTTACTTTATAGATAAATGATTAAAATGATTGATGATCAAAGTTACCCCAAATTAAAAATTAAAAAAAACTCGGCAAAAAAGATTTTTAACCCTTAAAGGCGCAAGGCGATTTTCTTAGAAATCGTCGAAAATATTTTTAACGTAAACAACCATTAAAACCATTAATATTGAACGTATGTTCGGTTTGTTGTTTTAAAACAACATTGCGCATTTAAGGGTTAAAGCAAGTTTACAATTTTCAAATAATCAAGAACAACAGCGTTCTCCATGTAGCAGTACTCGTTTTAAAAATATGAAAAAAAGTCATTATTTTACTTACTGAGTAAATATTTACAAAACAATTATAAAAATGATCAATGTTCCCTCAGATATTCTTAATTGATTTGACCGTAACAAATTGCATTTTACGGATAATCCTGTCCTGTTGTTTCCTATTGAAAAAGGGGCCAGATCGGGCAATGGACTCAAAAGTTACAGTCGAAATATTTGTTTAATACTGCACGAGGAAGGTACCATTATCGCTTAGTGAATTAATCAGGGTATGTATTAATTCAAAAAAATAGTTTGTTACTCTTCTTGAGAAGTTAACTCAACTGACTGATGAGAAGCCAGATCCCACAGTCATGTGAATACGGAAAGATTAGTTAATAAAAGTAGATAAGTAGGCATTACATCAACGGGTTACATCTAACGCTGTATTTGAGGATCTCTGTTTCATGAATCCATCTACATATTTGATGGAGCTGGAAGATACGCATACAAGGTCGCATAAATGTCCTTGTTTTTATCCGATAATCAGTGCTCGTCAACAACTTTCCGGGGCAACCGTTTCGATGCTGCTGCATAACGAAGCCTGCTTGGATTAACACCGATTTGAGCACTATTTTTGGAAGTTGATTGCTCTCTAGTCTGGTGGATGCGTAGCATCCTTCCCAGAAGATGAATGGAATTGTTTTTCTCGTTCGTTTTTTTTCAAGAAGCGTTCTCACTTCGAGTGTCGCTCATGGCGAAGTGCCGATGAAACGCCAACCAAGATACACGAAAGGACGCCATAAATTATTCCGAGAGCATATTTCAGGATCTTTCCATGAATAAATTGTTTAGCATTATTATTGTTTATACACGTAATGATCTCAACAGTCAGTCGACAGCCCTGGTGGTGCGAACCGAGCGTCGCTTTTGTCCCAGCAGCCAGCGATGTTCTTCTATCGTCGCCGTTGCCAAAGTGCCCCGGTTCTGTGGGTGGAAGGTGTGTCAATTTGCGCTGACAAAGGTTGGGAAATGCAATCTTCGCTTGCTTTGGGGCCGGTTCCTTTGCCGCAGAGCTAGCAAGTGACCGCGCTCGAAGCGGACGGGAACACGGAAGAACGCAGTGCCTCTAACAGGGTTAAATAATGCTGCGGTAATGTTTATGGATGGTACGCGATTCGTTACATGCTTAGCGTTGTCGGAGTAACTGACAGCAGGCTGACGGCGGTGTTGGCTGCGGTCTGCTGAGCAGAGTTGACTCCAATGGACTGCATCACGGGCGGAAGTACTTAGCCGATCTAACAGTGTAGGTCTTGTGTTTTATAAGTAAATGTTCCATTTATTAATGAGATTTTAAATTGCAAATCCCTTCCATTTAGGGACAGCTACACTACACGAGATGGCATTGAGAAGCAACTTAAACATGATAGAAAGGCATGAAAATGTAGAGGGCGTTCAAAGTAGATATTAAATCTAATACAGAATCCCATCTAATTTGGCTCTCTTACGTATGCGGCCACTTTGCACAATGTTAAAACTACTTGGTGTTTATTTAGATTCATGGAATCTAATTTTCTGATTTTCTAATTTTCTGATTCCACCATGTCATCTGGAGAAAACTAATAATTTCGAGACGATTCAGAAGCTTTTCACAGTGCTTGTCCTAAGACGAGTTTATACCATCCCATTGAATTCCACCACTTAATTGTATCTTGACAGATACGTATTTCGACCTCAACAGTAAGGCCGTCTTCAGTGTCTCGTACTTGACTCGACTTGTCGAGTCAAGTACGAGACACTGAAGACGGCCTTACTGTTGAGGTCGAAATACGTATCTGTCAAGATACAATTAAGTGGTGGAATTCAATGGGATGGTATAAACTCGTCTTAGGACAAGTGAAGACATTCCACTAAAAAGCTCAAAATAATTTTCTTATTTTTCACAGTGGTTAAAGTCGTCGTTTCCAACGGCAGTTATTAGAGAAGGGCGGTGAAGGACAACCTTGACCAAAACTGTGGGTGTAATGAACATGTATGGAGTGCACAAATAAACAGTTTACGTCTGGCAAGGTGAATACCATCCCAAACCTACTCCACGGTGGTAAACGGATTGTCTTCGAACGCTTTTGATTTCAGCCTGGAACTTACAGCAATAATAATGCTACCTCCTGTTTTTATTCGATTTTTGATCACAGTAAAAAAACTGGTATGCTTCTATAAAAGAGTTCGGACAAGTATTGGTCGAGATCATGATATCGTAACAATGATATATAGCCTAACTAATCAATATCTTTAAAAAAATGATATTAATCAAGCTCTATCTGGTAAAAGGGCGAATGTCGCAAGAGAGGATTCTCTCTTGCGACACTCGCCCTTATTTCAGAGAGAGCGAGAAATATATATATATATATATATATATATATATATATATATATATATATATATATATATATATATATATATATATATATATATATATATATTAGGGTGGCTCAAAAAACACTTTTTCAAATTTTTTGATGGGCCGCCCTCTTATTCGGTTCTATTTGATGCCCTGATGCTCTGGACAAAATTTCAGCCAAATCGGTCAACGTTTGGGCAGTGCTAAACTTGTTGGAAGTTTATATGGAAAAATGTATGCAGAAATATCCAAAAACAGTGATTTGCAGTTAGACGGTACAATTTACGATCAAGAACCATGATACTCATTCAGATCTTGTAGAATTAAATACAGAATGTTATGCTGAAAACCGCGAGAAGATTAGAGTTTTTTAGGCAAAGATATTAGCATTTTACTGGAGTGTTGTAGGGGTGAATTTATTTCTTTTCAAAGGTAAAAGAAACGAAATTTGCTCAAACCCCACTTCAGAGAAATGCTAATAACTTAGCCGGGCAAACTCTAATCTTCTCGCGGTTTTCTGCATAGCATTCTGTATTAAATTCTTCAAGATCTGAGTGAGTATCATAGTTCTTCATCGTAAGTTGTGCCGTCCAACTGCAGTTCACTGTTTTGGGATGTTTCTGCATACATTTTTGCATATCAACTTCCAACGAGTTTAGCACTGCCCAAACGTTGACCGATTTGGCTGAAATTTTGTCCAGAGCATCAGGGCATCAAATAGAACCGAATAAGAGGGCGGCCCATCAAAAAAATTGAAAAAAGTTTTTCCCATACTAATTTGAGCCACCCTAATATATATATATATATATATATTGCATTTGTACCAATTTTGATCCTTGAAGGTACCTCACTATAATGCATTGGTAAGACAAACCAATTATAAGTAGCATTGTCTCGATGTCATGGGTAACCTATTCACTTCTTCTTCTTGGCATTACATCCCCACACTGGGACAGAGCCGCCTCGCAGCTTAGTGTTCATTAAGCACTTCCACAGTTATTAACTGCGAGGTTTCTAAGCCAGGTTACCATTTTTGCATTCGTATATCATGAGGCTAGCACGATGATACTTTTATGCCCAGGGAGGTCGAGACAATTTCCAATCCGACAAATGCCTAGACCGGCACCGGGAATCGAACCCAGCCACCCTCAGCATGGTCTTGCTTTGTAGCCGCGCGTCTTACCGCACGGCTAAGGAGGGCCCCTATTCACTGCAGTGCCGTAATCTGGAGAAGTGACGTATACGCCAATTACAACATACATGTTATTCATTTTTCTGTTATAGAGCTCGATCACCCAACCGGCGGTTGTTAGATTTTCCAACAATTCTGTATAAGAATCTACCAAAACCTGTATAAGAACTGGGCATATGCGAAATTGCTAGATTTTTTCGTCGTCGTTCATTGATGAAATGGTTTTGTCTCATTGTTTGGGGGATCCCAAGTCATAGACGAGTTTCTGCGACCTTTGTACAACCGAATTCAGCCGAATTTAAGTTTCTGTAATCAAATCGGTCTGAATTGGGCTGCTCGGGATATGCGTACTTCAATGGAATTGTCTTCCTTCTTTGGCGACGTTGCCGAGCTTGTCGCCACCGTGGTGTTGTTGTTGGGTTGTTGAGAATGGTGATTTCCTCGAGAAAATATGTATTTAGTATACTGTGTGTAGTTTTCCGAAACTGGAACAACTTACCTCACACAGGCAGTTTAGGGTGCCTGAGGTTTCTTCTTTAACTAGCGGCTGGTAGGTGGAAGTTCGTCGGATGTCTTCAGGATGTGACTTGTCCTCGATCGAAGCGATTAGCGGAAGAGCTGGCCGGGCCCATTGTCAACCGACTGGAAACAAGGAGATTGGAGAAGCAAGTTGGTCTCCAGATGGGTTCATAAAAAACACGAGGTTGGCGATGCGTGAAACAAAATGAGTGCACCTGAAGAGTGCTTTTTAATTGGAACCTAGCGGCAAATTCTCATTGTCCCTAACACTGCCGTAATCTGAAAAAGTGACGTATGCGTCATTTTACAACATACATGTTTTCCATTTTTCTGTTGAAGAGTACGATGATTGCTGCTCGTTAACACCATTTTTTGGAAAATGGTGTATACGTCACTTTGCCAGATTACGGCAGAACAGAACTATTTTGGGTGCGGACCGTAACGACTCGGATGTTGCCGTCGGTTCCGAGAAAAAATTTCACCACTTTTCCCAGTGGTCACCTCAGTGGAGGTACGTTTTCTTCTTTGAGAAGGACCATCGTCCCTTGAGCGAGATTGCTCTTCAATTTTGTCCACTTCAATCGATTCTGTAGATCAAACAGGTACTGCATCCGGTACTTTTTCCAAAACTGTTGGACTTTGTTTTCGATTCCACATTTTCAGCTGATTTTTTGACACATCGTCGAAATTTTGGTCTGCTATAGCTGTTAACGAACGCTGAACTAAAAAAATCATAAGGGTTGTGTACAAGACACGACCGCCCGACGTAAACTACGTAAAACAGTTTGGTGAAATGAAGAATCTAGTGCCAGTGCAAGAATACATATTTGCAGCAGCTCTCTACAATACGCGCTCGTTATTCTGCTACGAACGGCAACGTAATTCTGCTACGACGTCGTACTTTGAACAAATTCGTTTCGCCTCAATCTTCCTATGTTTAAAATGGTATCCATGAAAAGAATCGATTAATTCCCAATAATGCATATTTCGAATCACTAACGACCACACGACCCACGCCATAGGCTGGAATAACAAAACAAAATAAGAATCTTGAAAGAATTAAACTTGACTGCCACTGAAGCCATCCATGCGAATCCATATTTGTAGCATCTCCCTCCGACGCGCGCTTGTGATTCTGCTACGAACGCCAGGCAACTTTATGGCGTCTCCAAGCGGTTAATTTGCAATTTGATAAAAGTTCGCCTCGCCTCAATCTTCCTTTGTATAGAATGGAAGCCCTGAGAGGAACCGATTTTTCCGGGTATACCCCGTTAGGCATAAGTACGTTAGTCATAAAGACGTTAGGCATAAGTACGTTAGGCATAAAGGACGTTAGGCATAATGGACGATAGGCATAATGTACGTTAGGCATAATGGACGTTAGGCATAAAATGACCCAAAGAACAGCCCATGACATCAAGAAGGCAGAATTATGCCAAACGTCCATTATGCCTAACGTACATTATGCCTATCGTCCGTTATGCCTAACGTCCATTATGCCTAACGTACTTATGCCTAACGTCTTTATGCCTAACGTACTTATGCCTAACGTCGCGGACCCGATTTTTCCAATATCCCATATGTATTTGGAATAAAATTTGCTCAGCAACTCCGCCGATGCTTAGAGATGTCGTAAAATCTCGAATAATCGATTAGTAACTAATCGATTACTCTCAATTCTTGACGATTATTGAATCGATTCATCGTTGAGTAGTAATCGAATCAAAATTAATCGATTATCATAACGATGAATCGATTAATTGAAGTAATCGAAATCTAATAGTTGTCGTAAAATCCCGATTAATCGATTACTCTCGATTCTTGTCGATTATTGAATCAATTAATCGTTGGGAAGTAATCGATTTAAAAATTAATCGATTATCACAACAAATAATCGATTAATTTGCGACATCTCTACCGATGCTGGGACCGCTCTCCGCGATATTTCAAATGAAATGCCACGCGCGCGGGGGAAAGCAGTTTTCTTATAATCAATAAAGATGGCCCATTAGTCCCGCCTCTTTGTTGTCCGGTATGACTGCAAATATTGTGTACCCGTCACACACTCACTAAAGGGGCGTGACTACAGGTTTAACTTTATTGATTACAAGAAAGCAGCTCTCCCGCGCGCGCGAGCCATTTCGTTCGAGATGTCGCGAAAAGCAGATCGTAGTCCCACCATCGGCTTCGGCGGAGCTGCTACCGAAAAATTTCATTCTCATCAATGGTGTGGTTCATGCGGTCGTTCACGCTCAGATTAAATTTTCTTGTCTGAAGTACTAATGATTGGCTACCATCAGAGAAAGTAGCTCTTAAGTCACAACTTGAGGCGAGATGAATTTTGTTCAAAGTAAAACTTAATTGCTTGGTGATGGCAGATTGTTTTCCATCGGTAGCAGAATCACAAGCGCGCGTTATAAAAAGACGCTGCCGATAATTATTCGCGTGGATAGCAGTAACAGTCAAGTGAAATTTCCCATCAAGATTATAATTCTAGTAGGTAGCCGCTACTTGTTTAAGGTTTTATTTCCATCCATGCGAATACATATTTGCAGCTTCTCCTTCTGACGCGCGCTCGGACCGGCATGCTATGATTCCGCTACCGATTATGCTTTGTTCTATGAAAAAAGTTCGTCTTATATTAACTTTCTCAATCACTTATCAATCACTGAATCATTGTTCAAAATTAAATCCACAGCAAGAAGAGTAGTTAAGTGCTAGACAAACATCATATAATTGAGCTCAGAATCACTATCACTGAAAAATTTTCTAGTTCCTAGCGTTTGCACTATAGACAAATTATTTCAACTTAACCTTCCTCCCAAACATAATGGTGGTTCTGAAAAGATCCGATTCATTCCCAATTATGTGCCTCACCAACAACAACTACTGGACTGCGCGACAGCCATCTGATGGTTCGGCTCTACGCACGCCGTTAATTGCCAGATCCAAAAATGCTGCTTGTAACACGGATGTAAAGATGTACTGCTGTTGCCACGACCGCCACCACTATCGAACGAAAAATTTCATCCGCACCACCACAGCCGTTGTCGCTGGGACCGCTTCTGGACGCCTTGGTACGCTTTCCATGAAATCCAGAATGAAAACGACGCGCGCACGCTTACTTACTTTTTTTTTTTACTTAAATTCAATTTATTTTCATTTTCTTTTTGTGTTCATACAATAGTGTATCAGTTTAAGTGTTTGGCCACCTGGCCCTTCATCTTCATTTGTTTTTTCTTATTTGTTTTGTAAGGGTAATTGTTTTGTGTTCAATTTTTACATGTTAGCCTTGAGGAGGCATTAGTTAATTTTAAAATTTGATAACCTAACTAACTATTTACACTAATATTTACAATAAAAATTTGATAACCTAGATTGGAACTAGCGCCCTAATTGGAGCCTGATCCGAATGCAAGCAACGGACCCTAAACTTTTCTTTACACTCACCAAAGCGTTCATGTAAGGTTTTTATTCCGGCCAGACGGTGGACTTCGGATGTTCTTGTCCTGGGAGGGGTATTGAGGATCATCCTCAGGAATTTATTTTGGACCCGTTGAAGTTTGAGGTGGTGGGTTTTAGCGCAGCTCTCCCAGACCGGCATGCCATATTCGATCACAGGGAGGATGATTTGCTTGTAGACAGCAAGCTTATTTTTCAGGGACAATGACGACCGGTGGTTGATCAAAGGGTACAGTAGTTTCAACAAGACGTTACACTTTGTCACCGTTTTGTCAACCTGTTGCCTGAAAATAAGCTTGCTGTCGAGGGTCAAGCCAAGGTAGTCGGCCTCATTGGCCCATTCCACAGTCGTGCCATTGAGGATGATTTTACAGTCCCCAGGCGGAACAAGTTTAGGGGATTTGGAGTGGGGGAAAATGATGACCTGGGTCTTCGCCGCGTTGATACAGATCTTCCAGCTGGTGAGGTACTCTGTCAGGGCATCCAGGCCTCGTTGGAGTTTTGCCACTGGCGCTCTGATCACTCTACCGTTGTAGACGATGGAGGTGTCATCTGCGAACGGAGACAGAATGCCGCCTTCTGGAGGTTCTGGCATGTCGGAGGTGAACAGATTGAACAGCAGGGGCCCGAGGATACTACCCCGGGGACGCCCGCAACGATGTTGTGCGCATTGGAACTCGCTCCGCTGATTGAGACCCGGAATGTCCTTGCCGACAGGTAATTGTTGATGATTTTCACCAGGTAGCTGGGAAGATTGTAGCGTTGTAGTTTGTACACCAGGCCATCATGCCATACGTTGTCAAATGCCTTCTCGACATCGAGTAAGGCCATGGCGGATGTTTTTGAGACAAACTTGTTCCGTCTGACGACGTTGGTAACTCGAGTCAGTTGGTGTACAGTTGACCGACCGCGTCGGAAACCAAACTGTTCCTCGAGTAAGATGTTGAGATTTTCGGCAGACTCAAGTAACCGATGGTGAATAGCTTTTTCGAATAGCTTGGATAACCCTGAGAGAAGGCTGATGGGTCGATAACTTTTGGGGGAGGAAGGATCCTTCCCAGGCTTCCGGATGGGGATGACTTTCGCTGACTTCCAGGACGATGGGAAGTAGCTAAGCCGGAGACACTGATTAAAGATCAGCGAGAGGTGCTCAAAGAACGGAGCACTCATGTGTTTGAGCTCGAGATTCAGGATGCTGTCGAAGCCTGGGGCCTTCATGTTCTTCGACGATTTGATATAGGCCGTCAATTCGTCAGCTGAGATCTCCAACTCCTCCGAGAGGTTCCGCACGCGAAACACGGGGCTTTTTATACACAGGGAAAACGAAGCAGTGGATCAAAAGGCCCGTACCTTACTGCAATCTGATGTCCGTGTTGGGGATTTATGAACGGGATTGATTATTTTTGAATTTTTCACCCGGTTTGGTAAGAAATAACATTTTCAATAGTTTGCCGTTGATAATGAATAATTTTAATACAATTAGCAAATTGGTGGAAAGTTTCCGAATCTATTAATAACAAAATCTCGAAAATCCGTCGAAAGATAAAGTCGCCATTACCGTTTGAAATCTTACATGATTTCGTGACGGTCCCCAATTTGGAAATTTTCATTTTGCACCCTGTATCCGTGGCTTCCCCTTAGATGTAGTTAACGTCAAAATGCGCGAACAAAAAACACGTCCGCACGTGCTGCTGTCTCGAACTGGAATGGGCCACGCGCGCGCGCGGGAGAGCAGTTTTCTTATAATCAATAAAGATGGCTCATTAGTCCCGCCTCTTGTTGTCCGGTATGACTGCAAATATTGTGTAACCGTCCCACACTCACCAAAGGGGCGTGGCTACAGGTTCAACTTTATTGATTACAAGAAAGCAGCTCTTCCGCGCGCGCGTGCTATTTCGTTCGAGATGTCGCCACCTTCGCCATCGGCGGAGCTCCTACCGGAAATTTTATTCCCGGCGATGGTGTGGGTCGCGCGGTCCTCGTCATTCACATTAGCAGCGCTCAGTTTAAATTTTCTTGTATGATGTAGGAGGAATGACGGCTTTGGCAGGTTTTGTTCTATTATTGTCAGGGGGGTTTTTGTTGACCAAATTTTATGAAATTTGGTCACAATATTCTTTGATATGTTATGATATGATATGATATTTGATATGAAGGACTAACGATCGGCTACCATCAATGAAAGTGGCTCTTATAGGGTGACTCGGGGAGGCACTACACACCGTGTTATTTTTCCTATCTTCTGTCTCTTTCTAACATTGTCACCTCGTAATTTTGGAGTGGCGTATTTCGGTTTTCAGTTGTTTGATGTAACTGTAAATGTATCAGCATGTAGATTGCGAGTAAGCACGCACCGGTGATACTTTTTCAAAATCATATTTGTTGTAGAAAAAAAATTAAGCATTAATGATAATCAATAGTATCAATAGAATTGGCAAATTGCTGAAGGGTTTCCGAATCGATTGATAAGCAAATATCGAAAATAAGATAAAGACGCTATTAGCGTTTGAAATCTATCCTAATTTTTGTGACAGTCTCGAATTTGGAAATTTCCGTTTTAAACCCTGTACCTGAGTTTTCTCCTTAGACGAAGTTTACGTCAAAAAATCTGTAGCAAACATCAATACTGACGCCATACAATTTTTTTCAGTCATAATGCGATGCGAATCAATTGTTTGCATGGTCTCCTTCCGATACTTGCTTGGGATTCAACTACCGACGTTAGCGTTGCGCTTTGAATAAAGTTAATCTCGGAACCGATTTCTTTTTCAATCAACAGGAAAAATACAAAATTAGTCTCGCGGGAAAATTTCATGTTGTGCCGACAACATCCAAATCTTTGGAAACGCCACGTTAGTGAATAGATTGCTGTAACAATCTTCCGATGGATCTATGCTCGGACCGGCACTAATGCTATGATTCCGCTACCGATGCCAAACAATTATGCTTTGTTCTATGAAGAAAGTTCGTCTAATATCAACATTCTCAATCACTAAAATCACTAAAATCATACAACTCCGAATTACGCTAGAAAATTTCACCGAAGAATTTTCCAGTTCCTAACGGTTGCACTTTAGGAAAATTATTTCAACTTAACCTTCCTCCCAAATATAATGATGGTCCTGAAAAGAACCGATTGAATGTCACTTATGTGCCTTATCAGCAGCCACTGGGCTGCGCGACCGCCATCCGATGATTCGGCTCAACGAACGCCTCGATTGCCAGATCCGCCGAAGATGGGACACGGATGAAAATGATGTGCTGCTGCTTCCACGACCGCCATCACCACCGACCGAAAAAATTTCATCCGCACCACCCGCTGAGACAGCCGTTGTCACTGGGACCGCTTCTGGACGCCCTGGTCCGCTCGCCGTGACATCCAGAATGAAAATGACGCGAGCACGCGAAACACGGGCCTTTTTATACACAGGGAAAACGAAGCAGTGGATCAAAAGGCCCGTACCTTACTGCAATCTGATGTCCGTGTTGGGGATTTATGAACGGAATTGAATTTTTCACCAGGTTTGGAAAGAAACAACATTTTCAATAGTTTAACGTTGATAATCGATAGTATCAATAGAATTGGCAAATTGCTGGAGAGTTTCTGAATCGATTGATAAGCAAATGTCGAAAATCCATCGAAAGATAAAGACGCTATTAGCGTTTGAAATCTATCCTAATTTCGTGACGGTCTCGAATTTGGAAATTTCGGTTTTACACCCTGTATCTGAGTCTTCCCCTTAGACGTAGTTTACGTCAAAATGACCTGGTGTAATGGCCTCGTAGCCGGATGGATCACTCCTGATTGCTGTCATTGGTCTTGAGTACAAAACAGCCTCAATTTGTGCTAAAACTGTCGTACTTCAGCGTTCGGAGCCCAACTGATTTCTTGAGATGGGCTTTAAAGGACTTCACCTGGGCCTCCCACAGCCCGCCAAAGTTAGGCGTACGCGGGGGGATGAATTTGAAAGTAATGCCATCGTTTGCAGCTTCTTTGATTACTGGATCTTGAAATTCTCTTTCGTTTAGCTGCTTGTAGAGCTGTCTCAGCTCCCGATTTGCACCAACAAATGTTAAGACATTATCGAAAATGATGAGTTGCGGTCTGCCACGTCGCGAAACGAAGCGCCTTCCTTAGAAAAACTGTCTTGCTGCGATTGACGTACTAAGGTCATGGCTTCTTCCTCGAATTCCGATTTGAAGGTTGAGTGTTGTACCTGAAGCGTAGCAATAGTGCCACCATGCACAGAAGCTCAGGGTACGACCATCGTAGTCCGAAAACTTCACCCGACATGGTTCCGTGGATAGATAAAGCTTGTGTGGACCGTTCTTCAAATATTGTCGAATCAACTGACTCCGCATAAGCTGGATTTGATTGAGGGCAGTAACCTTGGTCCTGAGACAATCACTGAGGACCTTCGAACCAGCGCCTCTTGTATTGGAGTTGTGCTGGCGCCATACCACGAGAGATCAAGTCGGCCGGGTTTTCAATTCCAGGCACGTGATTCCAAATTCCACCTTGCGTGAGCTGCTGTATCTCAGACACACGATTGGCAACAAATATTTGCCAACGAGAGGGAGGTGATCCTAGCCAGTGCTTCACAATTCTCGCTTAACTTTTCAAAAGGACCTAAGTAACATTTTTTTCATGAATTAATTTGAGTACTGCAATCAAAACCTTTCATGTTATTCTGTTGATTGCGCTATTCAAATTAATTCATGAAAAAAATGTTACTTAGGTCCTTTTGAAAAGTTAAGCGAGAATTGTGGAATCTGTCCAAAAGAATGCAGCAGATAAGGGATTCACTTAGGGGCCCTCCTTAGCCGTGCGGTAAGACGGGCGGCTGCAAAGTAAGACCATGCTGAGGGTGGCTGGATTCGATTCCCGGTGCCGGTCTAGGCAATTTTCGGATTGGAAATTGTCTCGACTTCCCTGGACATAAAAGTATTATCGTGCTAGCCTCATGATATATGAATGCAAAAATGGTAACCTGGCTTAGAAACCTCGCAGTTCATAACTGTTAAAGTGGTTAATGAACACTAAGATGTGCGGCGGCTCTGTCCCAGTGTGGGGATGAAATGCCAATAAGAAGAAGAAGAATAAGAAGAAGAAGGGCTTAACTTGACAGAAATTTTCGTAGAGGTGACTCAGTAGCAGTGCACCCGATAGGAATAGTAATTCTCTTCTTTTTCTGATCTGAAGACTCTAATGGAGCTACCCGAGACTTGGATGTTTTTAGCCGTACAGTAACCGTACCGTCTGAAGCAAGGCATCGAAGATAGAGGCAAGCCCCGTTTGTAACAGAAGACACATCACTAAAACCGTGCAGTTGGACAGAAGCGCAATCGTTGCTGAGTCCTATCCAACGAGGAACAGTTAGAGTTTCGAGCACCATGAGGTTCTGACGGTATTCTTTCCACCTTTGTTGCATTTTAGCCGCCAAAGCTGCTGGATGAACGACGACTGGGCCAACTAATCCCAAAGGGTCAAAAAGGCAAGCTGCATCCAAATGAATGCTTCGCTTAGTGCTACTCGCGGTATCCGACTTCCATTGGGGAAAGCTGAATTGAAATTCGTCAGCCGTCACACTCCATTGCAATTGTAAAGTCTTCACCGTCGTACTTGATGATTGGAGGTCCAGCACTGACTTCCATTTTCGGAGAATGAGCCCTGCCGAATTAGTCACATCTTCCACTTGCTACCACTTGATGTTGTGTGCTCCCGACAACATATCATCAACGTAAAAATCATGTTGTTGCACAATCTTCACCAAGCTTCTTCAGGCATCTCGTTGCCAAGTATGGGGCGCTGGCGGTCCCGTATGTGACTGTGGTGAGTTCGAAGATTTTGATGAGCTCCTCCTTCGAATCTCTCCACACGATTTTGTGGTGTGGGTGGTCACCCGGCTGAGTAAATACCATTCGGTGTATTTTTGCGACGTCAGCAACTGCTGCAATTTGATGAAAGCGGAATCTGACCAGAATAGCCAGAAGAGGGTCCTGAACAACCGGCCCCACCATCAATGCATCATTCAGAGATAGCCCTGTCGACGTGCGGCAGGTCCGGGCGTGTCCGGGCGAAGAACTGCGTGGTGTGACAAATAGTATACTGGTTTCTCGGAACATTCTTTCGGAACTTGTTTCATGTGCCCCATCAACAAATATTCATGAATGAATTCAGTGTACATTGCCTTAACCGCTGGGTTGCAATCCATCCGTCGCTCCAGACTCAAGAACCTCTAGATGGCAATATTCTTGGAATCTCCCAGTTTCTCCATGACCTGTTCTTTCATAGGTAGTGCTACCACAAATCTACAGTCTTTGTTTCTAGACGTGATTTTGTTGAAGAACTGTTTACAAGCTTTTCCCTTAATGGACAATGTGCTGTTGGCGTGACACATGTCTAGTTCCCAGAATCTCGCTAGAAGTTCTTGTAGATCTACCGTTGTACTAACGAATGTTGATGTTTCTGGGATATTCTCCGGAATTGAAGGTGTACGGCCGGAAACGATCCAGCCAAAGACTGTTTCTTGTAGGGTTGGACCATCGTCCGAGAGCTTCATATTTCCCGCAGAAAGAAGGTCCAGATAGGACTCGGTTCCGATAATGATATCGAAGGGACCAGGCTCACCGAAACTAGGGTCTGCTAGCACAATATCGGTCGGGATCTTCGGCTCACTTTCACTGGACTTATCGGTAATTCACGGGTGATCTTCGGCAAAACGTAGAACTGTATATCTTCCTCGAATGCTGAAATTGCTGCACTTCTTAGCTGGATTCTTGGAGCGTACGCTGTGTTTTCTCCGATTTTATTTAACACTAGCGAAAGAAACCCAGCTTTGCCCGGGTGTTGAAAATGTCACAATAAACTATTTGCAATACCGCACTCTAGAATAATTTCCGTGCGTTTGTTTTGTTTTCCTCAACAGCTTACCCAAAATAGTATTCTAATGATTTTTTACATTTCCCCGTTAAATTCTCCATTTTTTTTGTATATACAAACCTTGCGGATCCCAAAACGAATCAATTAGGGAAAAAATCTTGCAAATCGGTCAACCCGTTCGCGAGTTAAATCGTCAGAAAGGAAATCTCAACTCATTTTTATTATATAGAAGATTTCTCGCTTAACTTTTCAAAAGGACCTAAGTAACAAATTTTTCATGAATTAATTTGAATAGCGCAATCAATAGAACACAATGAAAGCTATTGATTGATTAATTTTGAAAAAAATGTTACTTAGGTTCTTTTGAAAAGTTAAGCGAGATTTGTAGATTCCTATCGAATTCATTGATCATATAATTGAATGCGTCGGAATTCCCTCGTCTGACGGGCTCCACAGCGAAGATAGCATCCAAATGTGCTTTGACAATGAGCTTCTTATTTTCATACTATTTCTCTACTTAGAGCCTTCCATGCTACCTCATAGTTGTCACCGGAAAGATCTACCGAACTGACATTTTGCAGTGCATCACCAAAGACAGATGACCGCAGACAGGTGAATTTATGAATGGCTGTAAGCTGAACATTATTGTGGATCAGGCTGCAAAACGTGTCTCTAAAAGTCACTCCTTTATCTTGCCACTGAAGGAAGGTTGCTTGATGTCCGTCAGCGTGACTCGTGACATTCCATGACCTACTGCAATCGAAGTTGTTGTAGCTATTTTTGATTCCACCTTCGTACTGCTCTACCCGTATTATTTCCAACTTCTCCAAACGCTTCTTCCGCTCCTCTGTTGTTTCCTTCACATCTTCTTCTGCGTCAGTTTCATCGATGGCCATTTCGATCTTACGACGAACACTATAGAAGCTTTTCATGGTATTCTCCAACGTCTCCAACCTCACGTCGATTTGGTTTTCCTGGGTTGACCTCTGGAGCTCACTGACAAACTTCGCAATAGCTTTGATGGAGTTTTCCAGCTGCCTCTCCTGCTTTCCGAGCTCTCGTAGTCCGGTATTTTCAACCATTTTTCACTTCACTTTGCTATGATTCAAAGTTTAAAGCACTGCTAATACCTTTCAAAATTCAATGTTTATTCGTCGCACTTTCACTGACGTTCGTTTGATTTTCATTCGCAATTAATTGCAGCAGTGCAATAAACTGAATTTTGAGTTCACCTTTGAATCATTTTTATCACTTACTACTCTGCCAATTTACTGGAACACTGTTAGGTGATTTACTCGACGCGATGTTCCACAGTGACGCGATTCGTGTTGACTGACTAACGACCAAAGACAGCCGACAAGGAGGACCAGCAGCGAACAATCGAACAAATAAACTAAAGCCACAGTCAGGGACACAATTGATCGGAACCAGGCCACAACTTTGTTCACCCCACAACTGCCCACATATGGAGACGCCACATGCGAGTGTGGAGATGAAGATCTTTCAAGTCGGCCCTTTGCACCACCAGGAGGTGTACAGGACCCATAAGTAAGTAAGTTGAAAATCGTACACCCGGCTCTCCGCATGACACCTTCTAGCGCAATGTTGAACAACAGGCACGAAGGTCCATCGCCTTGTCATAGTCTCCGGTGAGATTCGAACGAACTGGAGTGTTCGCCCGAAATCTTCACACAGTTTTGCACACCACCGTTGCTTTCATCAGTCTGGTAAGCTTCCCAGGAAAGCTGTTCTCGTCCATAATTTTCCATAGTTCTACGCGGTCTATACTATCGTAAACTGCCTTAAAATATATAAACAGATGGTGCGTTGGGACCTGGTATTCGCGGCTTTTTTGAAGGATTTGACGTACAGTAAAGATCTAGTCCGTTGTCGAGCGGCCGTCAACGAAGCCGGCTTGATAACTTCCCACGAACTCATTCACTAATGGTGACAGGTGTGAAAACATAGTTTCGATTTAAATTAAACTTCTTTGCCATTTGATAAAATAAACCATGCATCTTCAGTGCATTTTCTGAGCTCAAATTTTGTTTAAAAGAATCGAGGTATGAAGGGTTATACATTGCCAGGGCTTACTTCATTAGCCCGTTGTATCTCATCCCTTAGAGTGCAATAAACAATGATTACAAAATTGAATAGACCTTCGCTTCACCCGAGCGGAAAAGCAGCTCCGCATTGTTTTCCACCGCAAATAGTTAACGGAGTTCTTTTTCAAAAATCGTTCCATAAATTATAGTCCCCCCGCGGATGATGTTCCTGTTCTGCTGTTGACGACGCCGATGCCATGGGAGACAACAGCTTTTCCCGGCAGTCGCGCGAAAACACAAAAAGCCACCACACAAAACCAAACGAAACAAAGAACAATATTCACCAAACCCGGCAACGATGCCGGCGACGAACATGCAGCGCGCCTTGTTCCCACATGTGTGTCACGCGTCGTTGGCACCTCGGAAGGACCTCCGAAGCAAGCATGGATATAGCTACAGGTCCTAGTTGCTGTTGCTGCGAACAAAAGAACCAGCGTGTGTCATTCCGATTGTAATGCTTTTTAGGGCGCTGCGGTGTGGTTGTACTGCGAGCTGAGAGTAACTAACCCTTCTTTGTATCGGCAACAAACAGAAGGGGTTTGTTACATTTTCGAAACCCGTCAGCCGCCACACTGCTGAATATATGCCCACCAAGTTGCGCTGTTCGGTTTTCGTGTTTTCATGCATTATGTGTTGCTGCACATTTAAGGGAAATTCAGCTTTAGAACCATAGCACAACTCGTCCGAAATCTATTTCGTTTAGGGTTGTCATGATCAGTGAATCAAAACTCGACCGATACGAACGCAAAACAATAAACGAGAGCATCCGACAAGGCCTATAATATTCCATGTGTTATATGTGTTTGTCTGTGCTATGAACGAACGAACGAACGAACATGAGTAAACTAGTGATTATATTAGGTAAGTTAGGAAAAATTTTTATGGCACAAATCTCAATAGAGATATAGCTTTCCATTTTTCCATATCTTATGTGTTTAAAAGAACTTATTTAGTTGTTAACATGCTTCATAAAAACAAAACCATTTTATTCAAAGACAGTATGCGACACCCGGCTACCGCTCCACTACTGGTTGTGCCGCCTTCGAAAAACTCCTCCTTCACTTACGAATGATTGCCATAGCCTAATGAAGGAAGCACATGTTGACTGTTTTGCTTGTGCGCTGATGGTTTGAGAATGGGAACAAAATACTCTCAAGATGCAAAAGTTAAATTACTTCGTAGCCCGAGGTTGCATTCTTGCTTTTTGTTTCGAGAAGCTATGGCAAAACTACTATAGTCACGACTCGTTGGCTTCGCCTTGTTGGCTGCCTGAGTAGCGAGCTTTCCCCGCTGTGTTATGGCTTACAATGTTGCCCGAGGGAGTGCTTTTCAACTTTTTTTTTCTCCAGGTGAAGCAAAAGAACAATATCTCCTTTTTGCTCACTGTGATGTGACATTGTTGTTGGTACTACCAGCATAGTTCGTTGTGATGGTAAGTATTTGTAGCGTGCCGTCAGAAAACAATTACATGTCATTTTCAATTTAACAACTGGTGCCGGGGGGTTTTCAGATTGAAATAACTAATTTGGAAAGTCAAGCATACAGACCTTTAGCTAGAAGAAGAACGATCGGCATAGATATTTGAAATATTGTTTTTAAAACTGATCCCAGTAAATATGCTTAACTTGACAACCCCACAATCATCCACCATTGAAATCGTAACTCGTTGGCCTTAAAACCACTGTTCACAGAAAACATCAAGACTGTATTCTTTCAGGTTTCCCATTGTACCAGCCGTGGAAGAATCCTAACGCTCTGTCCCATTGCACAATCCGTTGTTCAGAGAAGAAAAAAAAAACCCGGTGGTGAAATGGCAAATGGATCCTCCTTTTACAGGTGTTCCTCGCTTGACTGACGGTTGGCTCATCTGCTATTCAGTGTTATAGTAGTACGTCGTACCACATCACCCTCATCGTTATCCCGGAAATCGTGTTCCCACGATGTACCTACCGAATGCTGTGGAATGAATTTTTAATGAAGAATGCTGCCTCTGTCTTTCGAAGTGGCACACGGTGACCGGGTTCCACGCAAAACACGGGATGAAATTCTAGAACAAGATTATGAAGCCGTGGCTACAGTTAAATATTGCGCATCAACCGATGCTGCTGAAGTACTCGGAAGCATTTTGTTGTTAAAATACCTCGTAAGACGCCTTCAAGATTTCTTGTAAATGACATGTGATGCGTACACGTGCTGCCTTAAGAGCAAAGCAACTTCTAGGAATTGGGGTGTATGTTATACTTGATTCGCAAACACATAATCTAGACCAACATTTGAAAAAAGCGTAACTGCCAAAATGCAATAATTTCAGTCAGTATCTCTCCATATGTCTATGGTTTCAGCAACCTTCAATCTATATATATTCGAGCATTCTACATCTCAATAACCTCCCCATCTCGATATCTCTTTATCTCGATTGTGTTCTGATCATATTTTGTTTAGGTTTCACTCTCCTTATGTCGAAATGTTCAAATTTTTAAGCTATACTAGACCATCTTTGGACAATAACAAACACTTCAACAACAAGAAACGACATAGGATCTAGTGCCCATTTCAATTTTCCTTCCATTCCTCGATCTCTCCCTATCTTGATGGTCCTACCGATATCGAGATGTGGAGAGGCGACTGTAAGGACGTTTTCACTGGTGGCGTTCTATTCTAAATTTTGACAGTTAAATAGACCAAATCTAAATTTCCCATTTTCACCGGAGCGGTCTAAATTTATTTTTCGAACAGTTTCGTTTCAAAAAATTGAAACTGTCATACTCTTTTGTTTCATTTTTTCGCAGTTTTGGACCAGAATCCGCAGTCGGCTCCAAATTTTTCAAAACAACAAAGAAGAAGGTTGTTTGTTTTTATTCTGAGAATGTCAAAATTTTGATTTAAAACTTACAAGGATTTTTACAAAACTGATCTGGAATTACTGCGGCACCGGTGCAGGGAAGTAGCTCTGCGACCAAAAACTATTCCTATAAACTGGATGGCAATTAAAATCTGAATCTGATTTCGGTGGATTCCAGTGCTACTGTGGTAAACGCAGCAGTTCCGGCGATGGAAGCGAAGTAAACAGCGGAGACACTTGGGTCCGGTTTACGATTCGATCAACCCGGATAACATATCAGATGTCAAACAGAACTTCAGTTATCAGATGAAATGTCTCCTGCGTCTACGTCTTCATGGAACCGGAGTTACCTCCGAGAAACAGCGTTTTGTACAAGGTTCTGTATCATCCGATGTTTAGAGGTGATGGTGCAGCTGCGAGTCACCAAGATACCGTCCTCTTCCCAGTAGCAATTATGATATAGAGATTCATACTGTACAACGGTGATCGGCTCCGACTAAATTGTATGGAATTGTGGTGATCCATACGCGGTGATAATTCTGATTCTGACGGAAATTCATTGGGATTCCAACCAAAATCCATTAGGGATTCCGACAGGAATTCGCTGGGGATTCCGATGGCAATATATTGAGGATTATGACGGGAATCCATTGGGGATCCCGACAAGAATCCATTGGTGATCCCGACAGGAATCCATTAGGTATTATGACGGGAATCCATTGGAAATTTCGACAAGAATCCATTAGGGATTCTGACGGGAATGTTCTAGGGATTCCGACGGGAATCCTTTGGGGAGTGGGAATCCATTAGGGATTACGACGGGAATGTATTGAGGTTTTGATGGGAATCCACTGGGGATCTCGACAGGAAAATATTGGGGATTTTGACGAGATTCCATTAGAGATTCTGATAGGAATCCATTAGAGATTCCGGCGGGAATATATTGTGTGTTCCGACGGAAATCCATTGGGAATTTCGACAAAAACCTGTTAGGGATTCCATTGGGGATTCTGATGAGATTCCATTAGGGATTCCGACGGGAATCCATTGGAGATTCCGATGGAAATCCATTAGGGACTAAGATGTGTGGGGAATAAAGTGAGTCTGAAAAATGCATTTGCATTTGTTGGTCACATTGATGGATAATGTGGAACGTATTTCTTATTTCATGATAAAAATAATGGAATAAACTAAAATATTTAAAAATGACATTAATAGAAAAAATGATTACGAATTTGAAATTCAATCGTAGTTGGCATTTGAAATGCCAGCATACTAAGAAGCTAATGAAAAGAAATTTGAAATTCAATCTCAGTAGGCTGACAGGAATTCTAAAGGATTCGAACGGTGAAAATAAACGATCATTCAGTGTTATGTTTTTGAGGCGTGAACATGCGAATTATCCTTCGGTGTTCCGCGCTTGTTTTCGTTGGTAAAAAGGCAAATCGGATTTGCTTGGCTACGACAATGACGTAGTCGTTGCTCCCTACAAGGTAAGAAAGGTCAGCAGTAGAAGAAAAGCTGAATGAGGCAAAAAAATATGATAAGCCTCCGACGTGAAAAATATAGCAAAAAAAAAATGATAAGCTATGATTGGTGAAGGGTGAAAAAAAAAGGTAAACCCCAAACGAGATATGGCAAAAAATAGTGGTAAGCCTCAGTCTAAAAAAATGGCAAAAAATAATGGTAAGCCATTCTATATAAAAGGCAAAAAATAATGGTAAGCCTAAGTTGGAAAAGAGAACGGCAAAAAAAAAGATAAGCCATGATATGCTAAGGGCATATAGAAAGAGAGAGAGAGAACGCGAAAAAATAAAATGGCAAAAAAAAAATTAAGAAAAGTCATGAAAAAAATTACATCGGATTTGGATTGGATATATATTGGAGTTAGATTTAATTTCGATTGGATTTGGATTGGATTTGGATTGGATTTGGATTGGATTTGGATTGGATTTGGATTGGATTTGGATTGGATTTGGATTGGATTTGGATTGGATTTGGATTGGATTTGGATTGGATTTTGATTGGATTTGGATTGGATTGGATTTAGATTGGATTTGGATTGGATTTGGATTGGATGTGTATTGGATTGGATTTGGATTGGATTTGGATTGGATTTGTTTTGGATTTGGATTGGATTGGATTTGAATTAGATTTGGATTGGATTTGGATTGGATTTGGATTTCATTGGATTTGGATTGGATTTGGATTTCATTGGATTTGGATTGGATTTGGATTTCATTGGTTTTGGATTGGATTGGATTTGGATTGGATTTGGATTGGATTTGGATTGGATTTGGTTTGGATTTGGATTGGATTTGGATTGGATTTGGATTGGATTTAGATTTGGATTGGATTTAGATTGGATATGGATTGGATTTGGATTGGATTTAGATTGGATTTGGATTTGGTTTGGATTTGGATTGGATTTAGATTTGGATTGGATTTAGATTGGATATGGATTGGATTTGGATTGGATTTAGATTGGATTTGGATTGGTTTGCATTGGTTTGGATTGGTTTGGATTGGTTTAGATTGGTTTGGATTGGTTTGGTTGGTTTGGATTGGTTTGGTTGGTTTGGTTGGTTTGGATTGGTTTGGATTGGTTGGATTGGTTTGGATTGGTTTGGATTGGTTTGGATTGGTTTGGATTGGTTTGGATTGGTTTGGATTGGTTTGGATTGGTTTGGATTGGTTTGGATTGGATTTGGATTGGTTTGGATTGGTTTGGATTGGTTTGGATTGGTTTGGATTGGTTTGAATTGGTTTGGATTGATTTGGATTGGTTTGGATTGGTTGGATTGGTTTGGATTGGTTTGGATTGGTTTGGATTGGATTTGGATTGGTTTGGATTGGTTTGGATTGGTTTGGATTGGTTTGGATTGGTTTGGATTGGTTTGGTTTGGATTGGTTTGGATTGGTTTGGATTGGTTTGGATTGGTTTGGATTGGTTTGGATTGGTTTGGATTGGTTTGGATTGGATTTGGATTGGATTTGGATTGGATTTGGATTGGATTTGGATTGGATTTGGATTGGATTTGGATTGGATTTGGATTGGATTTGGATTGGATTTGGATTGGATTTGGATTGGATTTGGATTGGATTTGGATTTCATTGGATTTGGATTTCATTGGTTTTGGATTGGATTGGATTTGGATTGGATATGGATTGGATTTGGATTGTATTTGGATTGGATTTGGTTTGGATTTGGATTGGATCTGGATTGGATTTAGATTGGAGTTGGATTGGATTTGGATTGGATTTGGATTGGATTTGGATTGGATTTGGATTGGATTTGGATTGGATTTGGATTGGATTTGGATTGGATTTGGATTGGATTTGGATTGGATTTGGATTGGATTTGGATTGGTTGGATTGATTTGGATTGGTTGGATTGGATTTGGATTGGTTTGGATTGGTTTGGATGGGATTTGGATTGGTTTGGATTGGTTTGGATTGGTTTGGATTGGTTTGGATTGGTTTGGATTGGATTTGGATTGGATTTGGATTGGATACCCTAACAGCTCCAAACAAGATTCCTAATCGAAAAAAGAAATAGTAGAGACGGTGAATATTGTGGGGAATAAAGTGAGTCTGAAAAATGCATTTGCATTTGTTGGTTACATTGATGGATAATGTGAAACGTATTTCTTATTTCATGATAAAAATAATGGAATAAACTAAAATATTTAAAAATGACATTAATAGAAAAAATGATTACGAATTTGAAATTCAATCGTAGTTGGCATTTGAAATGCCAGCATACTAAGAAGCTAATGAAAAGAAATTTGAAATTCAATCTCAGTAGGCTGACAGGAATTCTAAAGGATTCGAACGGTGAAAATAAACGATCATTCAGTGTTATGTATTTGAGGCGTGAACATGCGAATTATCCTTCGGTGTTCCGCGCTTGTTTTCGTTGGTAAAAGGCAAATCGGAAGATGGATTTGCTTGGCTACGACAAGATGGTAATCCATTAGAGATTACGACGGGAATCTATTGAGGATTCCGACAGCAATGTGTTGAGGATTCCAACGGGAATCAATTAGGAATTCCGACGATACTCCATTAGGGATTCCGACGGAAATCCATTAGGAATTCCAACAAGAATCCAAAAGATATTCCGACGGGAATGTATTGGGCAGTCTAACTAGATTCCACTTCCAGAGCATTCCACTTCCATTCCGACGGTTATGCACTAAGGAATTGCACTTGGGAATTTCGACAAGAATACATTAGGGATTCCGACGAGAATCAATTGGTGATCTCGACGGAATCCATTGGGGATTACTACGAGAATCCTATAGGGATTCAGGACGGGAATCCTTTAGGGTTTCAGGACGGAATTCTTCAGGGATTCCGGACGTAATCCTTCAGGGATTCCGGAGGGAACCAAGGAATTCAAGGAGGTTTTGCTGAAGGAGCTTCAAGAGTATTTGATGGACGAACTTTAGAATGATATGCTAGAGGTACGATTTGGTGAAGCAACTCCAGAAGTATTCACTGGAAGAATTTCAGAACTCCTGGAGGATTTGCTGGAGAAACTTCTGGAAAAACTGCTGGAGCAACTGCAGAAGGATTTGCTGGAAAAAATCCAGGAGGATTTTATGAACGAACTGCAGGAGGATTTGATTGGGAACTCCAGGAAGATTTGGTGGAGGAACTCCAGGAGGATTTGGTGGAGGAACTTTAGCAGGGTATGCTGAAGAAACTCCAAAAGGATCTAATGGAAGAACTTTATGAGGATATGCTTATGGATCTTCAGAAGGATTTGATGGAGGAACTCCAGGGAGGTTTGCTGGAGGAACGCCAAGAAGATTTGGTTCAGGAACTACAGAAGCATTAGGAATTCCAGAAAGTTTTGCTGGAAGAGCTCCAAGAAGATTTGATGGAAGAACTTCTATGCTGGAAGGACGATGTGGTGAAGGAGCTCCCGGAGGAGTTACTGGAAGAATTCTAGGAGAATTCGCTGGAGGAATTTCAGGAGGATTTAGGTGAGGAACACCAGGAGGATTTGCTGGCGAAACTTCTGTAAATTTTCTGGAAGAACTTCAGGGGGATTTACTGGAGCAACTCCAGGAGGATTTTGTGAACGAACATCTGGAGAATTTGATTGAGGAACACCAGAAGAATATACTCGAGGAACTCCAGTAGGATTTAAATATAGATCTCGAGAAGAATTTGCTGAAAGACCTCTAAAGACCTAAATTTGCTGGAGGAACTCAAGAACGATTTGGCAGAGAAAAACCAGGAAGTTTTGGTGAAGGAACTTAAGAGCTTCATGAGAATTTGTTGGAAGAATTTCAGAAGGATATCCTGGAGGACTTGAAGAGGATTTGGTGGACGGTGGACTACATGACGATTTGCCTAAGGAACTCTGCGAAGAATTTATGCTGTTTTTTGCATATTATTAAGAACTTCTATCAAAAGGTTATGTGCCGAAATACATCGATTACATTAAATCTAGAATTTATGGATGAACTTCAGGAAGACTTCTTGAGAGGAGTGTAGGAGTTCCTTCGTTCAGTAGTTTCTTTTTGGAACAGACACCGGCGAAAATGGGCAAAATTCGGTCTATTTTTAATGGTCTATATTTTTAGAACTGTTAGAAAAATAAACCAAAAAATCTGAAGGGTTATGTACAAGACACGACCGCCCAACGTAAACTACGTAGAACAGTTTGGTGCATTGAAGAATGTAGTCATATTTTAAGATAATTCATTTGATTACTTATGTCACTGGTTTAGAACAAAATTACAATAACTTAAAATATAAAAAAGTGTTGGATACCGTAGTCAGGGGTGACGTCCGAGCCCTCACCGACAGTCTGGAGGTCTGATAACAAAACCGTTCAAAAAGGTCACTTATAATTCAGTTTTATTGTTCTCAGATACATTAAATCTATTCTACAAGCATTATATGTAGTTGAAACAGTGACCCATTCTCACCCCCATTTGACCCTTTGTCTCCCCGACGACGGTACGATAACTTAAAATTTTAACTTTAAAACCCCATGTGGTAATAATGCTTTTCGCAATTCCAACTGTTGCATTCGACTTAGAGTAAAATTAGTAGGGATTCAGTTTCATTCCATATTTTCGACCACTATTCTAGTTTATTTGTAGTAATATATAGGTGGAAATAGCGGAGTATGATTATTAAATAATACTATTCTGAAATAAATAGCGTTACATGGTTATGATATCCCAAGCAGCACAGATGCGAGACGATACGCATCGGCCCTGGACCTTGCAAAGAATCTCTGCTCTGGCTACGGACAAACAGGTGCTTCTGTCAAATGATAGTCAGAGCATCGAGTCATCACTGGTGGAAGAATACGAGCCTTGGACCTTTGGCAGAATCTCCGCCTTCTGTTATTTGGAGTGACGAGGAATAGTTGGCAGAGAAGGGATAGTCGTATTGTTGAGTCCGACAACCACAGGAGTTAGAATTCGTTTGTTATCTTGATCCTCAGTGCGGAAAACCAATGACAGTTTTAGTTTTAGGGCGCGAAAACGCCAGTGTTCGGAATATGAGTCATATTCGGGATTTGAGTCAGAACGGTACCAAAAACCAAGCCATTTGGTTGAGATGCGCCAGAGTAGTAAACGCTACGGACGGGAATAGGGTATTTGTGCTATTTTATTACAATCTAACTCCCACTATCTGGCAGTGGCATTATGGGTAACATACTCGTGCAACCATATTATTAATATAATTGCAAGAATCTTAGATCCGGGAGCTAGAAAGTAATAGTTCTATTGTAACCTATAGCCCGTTTCAATAAAGTATGCGTTCCGAAGCTATAGCCGTTTACAATGATGATTGTACATGATGTACCCACAGAGTATCTGAAGTGCATTCAAACTTCCTGAATTAAAATTGAATTCTTTTGATTTTGGCGCATATTTAATAATAAAAATATAATTAACAATTTGCAGTTTATCATAAAATGGCTCACCATTTTCCTAAGTTATCTATCGAAAATGTTTGTTCATTTGCATTGCGATTATCGCATTATGACATTGCATTGCCGTTGCTAACAATCGATCATCCTATCCTTGCACAAACATGCGCTTGTATGTATATCGCCGACTGCAGTCACTGCTGTGGCCCTACTTTTTGTGGCAAACTGGTGCGAAGCACCGCACAAAAAGAAGAGCCCAAAAACCAACTACACTGAACGGACGGCCGAATGAGACTCACGTTGCGAACGGGGAAAAGAGGTGCTGCCAAAATGGTCCAATACCCTACTTTAACGTAGATAATCAAATGTTTCAATATAACTGGAAAAATCGTGGAGAGTTTCCGAGTCGATTGATATATAAATCTCAAAAATCCATCGAAAGATGAATGTGCTATTAACGTTCAAAATCTTACATGATTTCGTGACGGTCTCGGATTTGGAAATTTTCATTTGTCACCCTGTATCCGAGTCTTCCCCTTAGATTTGTGCCTTAGACGTAGTTTACGTCAAAAAATAGAGCAGAGGTAAAAACGTCCTAATATCAAAAGATGAACTAAAAGCACTGTTTCAGTTTGACAGCTATTCTGGCCCACTATTGTCATGTGTAATTGAAAACAACTTGAATAAACCACCCCCATGAAACGGCTGTCATCCACGAACAACTTGCCTGAAGCCAAAACATGGTGCTGCAACATGGTGCTGGATGTAAACATTGTCTGTTAAGCAATAAACACACGAAGTCAGAACAGTCCGATGCGTAAGCGGTGTAAGCGGCATGTGTTGCATTGTTAAATTATATTCAACGAGATGTATTGCATTGTTGCGTGATTTTCGACGTGATTAATTGGCGCTTTAATGTTGCCTGAAGAAGAAGAAGCAGAAAGATCATTATAGGGAAACGGGATCACATGGGAAAACATACGAGGATATTTTTGAAACTCTTCTCTGAAATTCTAGAGGCAATTTAATTAAAAACAGTAAACAGTACGGGGTTGGACTTCTCTTATACTGTGTATTAAGTATGATATCACAGAATAAAAATTGAAATTAAAATGTTGTGTTTATTGTGCAGTAGAAAACAAGTCTAACCCCGTACTGCTTACCGTTTTTAATTAAATTGCTTCTAGAATTTTAAGAAGAGTTTCAAAAATTTCTTCGTATGTTTTCCCGTGCGAATATTTTTGATTATCATCTTTCTGCTTCTTCTTCTTCGTGCAACATCAAAGCGCCAATTGTCAATGCTCTCGCGGCGGTATGAACGGAGCTTAAAATAGGGAAGGCAACACTAGCGCCACCCAATCAGTAGACGGCTTCAAGAACTACATCTCATTTCAGGGGGGTGGAATAAACACTAATTTTTTCGTCAATTTTTTTGATTGGATGTGGATTGGATTTGGATGGAATTTGAATTGAATTTGGGTTGGATTTGGATTGGGTTTAAAATTTATTCAGATTGGATTTGAATTGGATTTCGATTTGATTAGGGTTTGATTTGGATTGGATTTGAATTAGAATTGGATTGGATTTTAAATAGATTTGGATTTGATTTAGTTTGGATTCGAATTGGATTAGGATTGGTTTTGGATTGGGTTCGGGGCTTACATTTGGATTGTATAGGACTTCTTTCTACTTGCCCAAATATCGTATAACAAAAAAGGCCGTTGACCTCGTCAAGTTTATTGTTCTTCAATCATCCAATCATTAGTTAGATCCTAATTCAAAATATGGCATAGATTTGTGGAACAAAATAGTAACAAAGTTATGAATTAAGATTTGTCTTTCGCGACCCACCGCAGAACAGCCCACGACCCCCCTGGGGGTCGCGACCCACAGTTTGGGAGCCTCTGACCTATTCTATTGTACTTTATTGTGCAGAACACCAATCCGGTTGGTTTTCCAAGAGTTCAAGGTTATTACCTGAATAGATTATGGGGCTGTGGGGCAAACGTACGCAGAAACGGGTGGGGCAAGAGTTTGCATGTGATCCTTCGAGTACTGATGACAAACCCGAAATGAGACCACTTCCAAAGCGTAAAGATCCACAACGAAGAAAAAAACAGAAATTGGAGATTATCACAAGTTCGCCTTTCAAGGATTAAACTAAAGTCCTTTGATATTGAAAAGACCTTAGCAAACAAAGCGCTGAAGCGCAAACTTGCTGCACACACTAACTTTCATGTGCTCTGTAACTGAGTAAAATTGTATTACCTCTTTTTTTCCCATGAAAATTCTACTCAAATTCCGTCAAAAGCAGTACTACTCAAAACTATAAGAAGTCCCGTTTTTCAAGGCAAATTGAGTAAAATTTTCATGCGAAATTAAAGACGACAATGCGATTTTACTCAGTCATTGAAATAATGAAATTTAGAGTGCATTTCGTCATCTAAAATGGGCATTTTTTTCATGATGTTCCACAGAACCGGTCCGAGGGTCGATTCCTGTGGAACACCTCCTGGCACTTCAATCGACTGCTGACCAGCGTCGGTGTTGACTAGCAATATCCTGTTCTGAAAATAGCTTTCCAGAATCCTGCACAGCTAATCCGGGACTTTCAAGCGAGGCAGGGAATCAGCTATAGCTGCCCAGCTAGCGTTATTAAATGCATTCTTTACATCTAGTGTAATCAATGCACAAGCACAGTACCAATACCTCCCCTATTCAAACCACCCGCTATCTTAGCCGTTTCCGTTACCGACCGAATTGCTTCGATGGAAGAACGGCCTTTATGGAACCCACACTGGTTGCTTGATAAGGAACCAGCACACTTCGCATAATAGCACCAACTTCTGCCGTTTCCAACGATCTGGGAAGTTTCCTTCGTCCAGGCAACATTGGAGGCAGCTCCTGAACATATCTGGAGCGGCAAGAATAGCGTGCTTAAGGACCAGGTTAGGAATACAATCCGGCCCTGGTGCCTTGTTTAGCTTAAGTTTTCTTGCAACGGCGATAAGCTCATCGTTAATCACTAGCGGTACCACGTTCACTGACTCTTACGTTATGGCGGGCCAGTCCGATGAGTCATGCTTCGGAAACAAACCTTCAACGATCCTGGCTAACATCTCCGGCGATTTCTCAGGAGGTGTGCTGTTGATCCTACCCGAGCAGCACAAATCATACGAAAATGGTTGCAGCAACTTTACTGTGACTGAATCTGGTCACTTATTAGTTGCAGTTACCTATCTGGCACATGTGTGCTGCTAGGGTAGCCATCACTATTCTGTATGCATCCCCCCATGGAGTATTATTGGCCATCTTACACAGCTCTTCAAAGCAGGTTCTCTTACTACATTTGATTTCATAGTTTAGAGCTCTGCTCCCTGTTTGGAACACCCGTCGTCTTTCTAGTCTGACCGCTTCGGTTCTCGTACGTCGCAACCTTCTTTTACTTCTATGACAGGTTCTGCGAAGATCAGCTATTGAGCTCGTCCACCAGTGCACCGGTTTGCGGTTGCCGGTTGGCATAGTCCTACTGGGCATTGTCACGTCACATGCTCGTGTTAGGACATCGGATAACTCATCACCACTAAGGTCTAGAGTCCGATTTTACCACCGTAGTGATTCTTCCAGCAGTTTTGGGTCGAACTTCGGGGTACGCCATCCTAGATTAGCTTTACTGACCCGCCTTGTGCCTCTGTTGGGGGTATAGCCGACCATAAAACGTTTTTCCTGATGGTCACTATCAGTATACTCTTCGTGAGCCTTCCATTCAGGCTCCACCGTCCATCCCACGCTGCAGAAGGCCACATCGATGCATGACTCTCCATTCGGTCCTCTGAACGTTGACGCTAGTGACTCTAGCAGGATATGACCTCTAGCGTTAGTGAACCGAGAGGCCCCAATCCACTGCCCACGGGTTGAAGCCACCTGCTACAACTAATGGTTTAAGACCAGTTAGTCTCTTGGAGGACAGTAGCAGCTGCAAAAGTAAACTCCGTTTACCTTTGCTATAACAAAACCCTCATCATCAGGAGATGACACATCTCCTGGATGGGGTAGCTCCCGCAAGTCCAGATGGTAACTATTCCGGACTTATCCGCAACCCAATTGCTATGTTTAGCAGGGATGCGGTACGGGTCGGACAGCAAGGCAACATCAGTCTTATTGTCGTGTACCGTAGCAGTTGCATAGTTGTAGCAGCGTTTGCGCTGCTCCGCAGTGATTGAGATTTAGCTGAGCTACTTGCATGACCGAGCCTGTCTGGAGGCCGGACAAGCCTGCCTACCGGATGGGTGTTTGTTGTCTGTGCCAGGACCGCAGGTCAAACACCCCGGTGCGGCCTGGCAGGTGTGAGTCTTGTGACCTTCAGCTCCACACCTTCGGCAAATTCAACTCCGATCAGGACCTTTGCAGTCATATGACTTATGTCCGTAATCGAAGCACTTGAAGCAAGCCTGAGGTTGTTGGTTTGCGCTCACCGAGCATACCGACCAACCCACCTTCAGCTTGGCCTTATTCAGTACCTTCTTGACGTCAGCCACAGGTACCTGGAATGAGACAACCTGCGTTCCAGCATAACTTTTCCGAAACCGAATCACGGTATCCTAGATTTCAACGCCACACTGATCTCTCAGTGCAGCTACCAGCTCACCGGCTTCGGTAATTTCGTCCAGGCTTCGGCATTGGATTACCTCTACTGGACACAGGGCTCTCACCTGAATCGCATCACCCAGCACCTCTTCTGCCAACTTTTTATACGCGGAACTCTTCCGCGCAGCATCCCGCTTCAGGACGAGGATCATCTCGCTCTTCTGCGTTCTGCGGATGCAGTTGACATCATCCCCTAGGCCAGTGAGCTTTTTATCGTCCCGCAAAGCCTTCAGAACGTCAGCATAGCTCTTATCATCAGCCTTGGCGATAATTGCTTCGCCTCTGTCCTTCCTGCCATGACCATTGGAAGGTGTGCCCTTTCCTCTACGGGCACTCACCTTCTTGGCCAATGGCGCCTTCGCCTCTTCTGCCGCTTTTCGCTCCTTCTTCGCCTTTCTCCCGGCGAATTTTGGTTGTACTCGTAGAAGGAGGAACTGGTTTCCGTCGTTCCTTGGGGCCGGCTACCTACTCAACCGTCTCCCGACGGATCTTAGTAGCCTTCTTCTCGTGCAATACCGGCTTGGCGCTAGCTCTTTTCAGGTCGGTTGCCATACTGACCTTACTGAGCTTTGGAGTTGTTCCAGTAACAGTCATGCATCTGCGGAGTTCTGCAATCTGGCTTTCAGCCAGCTGCTTTTCTTCCGTAATGACTCGAATCTTCGAGTCGGCTTCCTTCCTGGCTCACTGCCAACTCTTTCACCTCGGTATGTTGGTGGATCTTTCGTTCCGCCTCCTTACTTGCCCCCAGCAAGGACTTCCACTCCTGCTTTGCCTTTTCAACCATGTTGCAGAGGGTCGGTCCTTGCTGTACTTCCCGCCGTTCTCCAGAAAGGACATGATTACGTCCGTTACGTCTGTAATCACCTCCATTTTCTGGCCTCTACTCTCCTTGTGACTGGTCATCACCCTGGTCAGGGTAGCTCCGCCCATATTTATCTCGATGAGCGGCTCCTCCGACCTGCCAAGCTCTTCTGTATCGCCTGCCCATGGTCTGTTAAGGCCACTTCGTCTTGCGAAGGGATCCACCCCTTCATCAGACGCATCTTCCTCTCCTCTCAAATTTGTTTTTTTGGTTTGGTCGACATTTTGGTCTCACGAGTCGCGCGAGAAAATAGGTCCAATAAAAATATTAACCTTAATTATAAATCTAGATTTTTTTTACTAACCCTGAGATTCAAGTCGTAATTAGTCATTAGGAAGTCTCCAATTTCATTTAAAATAAAATAAAATAAAAACATTTGAATTATTTTCGGTTTTGCTTTTGGTTTATACTATATATGAAAAATTGTTTTTTTTTTTTTTTTTTGACTAATTTTATTTGCTAATTATCTAATACATGCATTTATCTCTTAGACTAGGTGTTCCGTGTTTTCTTAACACTATCATCCTTATTTGCTATGTTACGCTTTTAGATATTATTAATACATTTCAATTGCCTCTGGCAGTTACGATATTTCCTCTGGTTGAATTAAACCATGTAGGAATTACAATGTTTTCTACTTAAACTAAACTTAACCTAATTTATACTAAGGGTACAAGGAGCTAATCGTTGCAATAGAAGATTGCAACGATTTTTGTCTAAAATTGGAAATTATTTTGTTGGACATTTGTTGCAATGTCTCAATATTAGAAATTCTATGAAGTTCATTGGTACTATACCACGGAGGTAACTTCAGAATCATTTTCAAAATTTTATTTTGAATCCTCTGAAGTGCCTTCTTTCTGGTATTGCAGCAACTAGTCCATATTGGCACAGCATACAACATGGCTGGTCTAAAATTTGTTTGTAAATCAAAAGTTTGTTCTTAAGACAAAGTTTTGATTTTCTGTTTATAAGTGGATATAGACACTTAATATATTTGTTACATTTGGCTTGAAGGCCTTCAATGTGATTTTTAAAAGTTAATTTTTGATCTAGCAGAAGTCCTAAATATTTAGCTTCGCTAGACCAATTAATTGGAACCCCATTCATAGTGACAATATGTCTGCTAGAAGGTTTCAAATAAGAAGCTCTCGGCTTATGTGGGAAAATTATAAGCTGAGTTTTGGAAGCATTCTGGGAAATTTTCCATTTTTGCAAGTAAGTGGAGAAAATATCTAAACTTTTTCTTGCAATCTATTACAAATGACACGAAGGCTTCGCCCTTTGGCTGAGAGACCTGTGTCATCTGCAAACAAAGATTTTTGACACCCTGGTGGTAAATCAGGTAAGTCAGAAGTAAAAATGTTATACAATATGGGCCCCAGTATGCTGCCTTGGGGAACACCAGCTCTAACAGGTAATCTATCAGATTTAGAATTCTGATAGTTTACCTGCAGTGAGCGATCTGATAAATAATTTTGGATCAGTTTAATAATGTACAGAGGAAAATTAAAATTCATCAATTTTACAATCAAACCTTCATGCCAAACACTATCAAATGCTTTCTCTATATCAAGAAGAGCAACTCCAGTCGAATATCCTTCAGATTTGTTGAGCCGAATTAAGTTCGTAACTCTTAATAACTGATGAGTGGTTGAATGCCCATGGCGAAAACCAAATTGCTCATCAGCAAAAATAGAATTGTCATTAATATGAACCATCATTCTATTTAAAATAATCTTTTCAAACAGTTTGCTTATTGAAGAAAGCAAACTGATTGGGCGATAACTAGAAGCCTCAGCTGGATTTTTGACCGGCTTCAAAATTGGAACAACTTTGGCGTTTTTCCATTTATCTGGGAAGTATGCCAATTGAAAACATTTGTTAAATAAATTAACCAAAAAGGATAAAGAGCTCTCAGGAAATTTTTTGATAAGTATGTAGAAAATACCATCATCACCCGGGGCTTTCATATTTTTAAATTTTCTAGTAATAGATCTCACTTCATCCAAATTAGTTCCCAACGAAGGGTCAAAAACATTATCTTGGTTGAGAATGTCTTCGAAGCTTCGTGTAACCTGATCCTCAATTGGACTAGTGAGACCTAGACTAAAATTATGGGCACTCTCGAACTGCTGAGCAAGTTTTTGAGCCTTTTCGCCATTTGTTAATAAAATTTCATTTCCTCTTTAAGCGCTGGAATTGGCTTTTGAGGTTTTTAAGAATTTTCGTTAATTTCAAAAGGGTTTAGATCTGGGATCCAACTTCGAGACATTATTCTCAAAGTTGGTATTCCTCAGAATAGCGAAACGTTTTTTAATTGCATTTTGCAAATCTCGCCAAATAACTTGCGAGTTCTTTGGTATTGCCTTCGCCTCACATTTTAAGGACGGATCAGTAGCTGAAGATCGTCGTCAATAATAATGGAGTTGAATTTAATTTCACATTTAGGAATTGCAATGCCTCTGGCTTCGACAATTAAATTTGTCAAAGATACGAGAGCATTATCAATATCACTTTTGGTATCGAGAGGAATATCAACATCAAAATTCCTATCGATATACGTTTTATATAAATCCCAATCAGCTCTATGATAATTAAAAGTAGAACTGATTGGATTATAAATGGCTTCTTGTGAGATTTCAAATGTCACAGGAAGGTGATCAGAGTCAAAGTCAGCATGAGTTACCAATTGGCCACACAGCTGACTTGAATCCGTTAAAACTAAATCAATTGTAGAAGGATTTCGACTGGAAGAAAAACAAGTTGGTCCATTGGGATATTGAATAGTATAATATCCCGCAGAACAATCTTCAAATAAAATTTTACCATTGGAATTGCTTTGAGCATTATTCCATGAACGGTGTTTGGCATTGAAGTCACCAATTACGAAGAATTTAGATTTGTTGCGAGTCAGAGTTTGAAGATCAGCTTTCAACAAATTCTTTTGCTGCCCATTGCATTGAAAAGGCAAGTAAGCTGCAATGAAGGAAAATTTTCCAAAATTTGTTTCAACAGAAACTCCCAAGGTTTCAAAAACTTTGGTTTTGAATGAAGAAAATAATTTATGTTTGATACGTCTATTGATGACAATGGCGACCCCACCACAGGCGCTGTCAAGACGATCATTTCTGTAGATAAAATAATTTGGATCTCTTTTAATGGAGAGTCCTGGTTTTAAATAGGTTTCTGTTATAATGGCAATATGCACATTATGAACTGTTAGGAAGTTGAATAATTCATCTTCCTTACCCTTTAGAGAGCGGGCATTCCAATTTAGAACTTTCACACAATTATTTGGATCCATTGAAACGGAGTCCGATAACAATTTTTGTGTGTACTTTATACCAACCTGAACAGCTTCTGGAATGGTATTTGCTTTGAACATTGCATCAATCATGTGATGCAATTGTTCAGTTAAAAATCAAAATCGGAAGCAGTCATGCTACCTGAATCGGCAACATGACCATTATTTCCCGTTGGGACATGGGTATAAACCTCATTTTGAGAAGAGAAATTTTGTCTACCAGCAGCGATGTTTGCATACGTAGGTACATTCGAAAAGGAATTTACTGAAGTGCTTGCTACCCGTTGACGAGCGGCAAAATTTGTTTGTGAATTGTGGTGGGTATGAATTGCTCGACCGGTAACTGGTTTCGAAATTTGAGCGTTTGAAAAATTTCTACCCGTCGAATCTGGGATCCGATTGGAATTTCCCGTCATCAATTTTGCACGGGAATTCAAAACTTTCTTGCGTGAAGGGCATTCCCAAAAATTGGATTTATGATTGCCCTCACAATTTGCGCACTTAAATTTATTGGAATCTTCTCTCACAGGACAGGTGTCCTTGGCGTGAAAGGTTCCACCACAAATCATGCATGTGGCAATGCTTAGTTCTGTGACCCCACTTTTGGAACTTACGGCACTGAGTGGCGTTTTGGAAGGCCTGCGGAAATGTTCCCATGTAACAAGGACATGGGACATAATACAGGCCTTTTCCAAACTTTTCATATTATTTAGTTCATTTTTGTTAAAATGAACTAAATAAAATTCTTGAGAAATGCCCTTTGGGAAGTACCAGAGTGGGATTTCTTTTTCATCTTAATTACTTGGACTGGTGAAAATCCAAGTAATTCAGAAATTTCAATTTTAATCTCATCCAGTGATTTGTCATCACTGGGCAGACCTTTCAAGACGACTTTGAACAATCGCTCAGTTTTGTCGTCGTATGTGAAGAATTTATGGCGCTTCTCAGTTAAATACTAGAGAAGACGTTTGCGATCGTCAAAGGATCCCGGCAAAACGCGGCAGTCACCCTTCCTAGTTATCTGAAATGAAACCTTGATCCCCGAAGGTTACTCAAGATTTCATTCCGAAAGCCAGAAAACTCGGCAACAGATACCACAATTGGCGGAATCCGTTGTTTCTTCGCATGAATCGAATCACCTGGGCTAGAGGTAGATTAGATTTCCTCAAATTCGTTATTAATCAAATCGAACTGATTGCTCAGTTCGATGGGAGAAGAAATAATGTCAACGTTAGATTTAGAAGGAATATCTGAAGTCTCCAGCTTCCTTCTATTTTTTCCGCGCTTGGGCAGGACGGTCTTGAAACCTTGTTTCTTTGAAGGAAGTGGAGAATTCAGAGACTCCCCTTCCTCTTGTTTTTATTAATACTCATTGCTGAGCGTGGAGACGTGACCTTCTTAGAGGTTTTTTCCCAGAACGGTGTCCCTGCAGGATTACCACCGCTTGTCGGAATTTTACTTCCGCAAACGGGTCCAACGTAAAACGAAGGCACGGGTCCTTGCAAAGATCGTAACGGGATCAGTGGGTAGAAATAGCGCTAAGAAGCACCGTTGAAATTAAAATAGCTTCGGGTAGTATTAAAAACTTCCTTCCGCAAAGAGAAAGAACCGCACAGCACGAAAGCACGATGCGGTCTGATATGAAAAATTGTTAAATTTTGTTTAACACATATGCACTAACCTACTAACTGATCGAATTTGTAAAACTAAGCATAAAGTTAAATTAAAAACAACTAAAAAAAACATTAAACGAGCTTAGAGTTTTTTAGGGGTTATTCCAAAAAATAATATTAATTCGGTTGCTGAGTGTACGGGAGCACGGCTAGCATCCCCAACGGATTGGAATGGGAACGTTTACCAATTTGGGCAGAAAGGTTGGTCGATAACCGATGAACGGGGAGTTGGAGAAGAACCATGAAGCAAGTCAGACGGTTTGGTGTTTAACGCCACGATTTTATAGAAAAAGACTACGTGTGTCGTGGAAACAGAGTAGCGGTCCTAAGTATTTGGGAAATCGAAATCTTAAGGGTTCGTACGGATAGTTCGGAAGAAGTGATTTTCCTTCCCGAACAAACAGAAGCCTTCTGTTTGGTCCACAGAATCGGTGAGCCGTGTTTGCACCAAACTAAGGCAAAATAACTTACGTTTTCCTTAAGTTACAACTTATGGATGGGTATTTTATCGGTTTCATTATGTACTTATGTAGACTATAAAAATGGCTTGTGATTTTCATACCCGTAACTTATGATTCACATAAGAGTTCTCATTGAGGAAAAATAGTTAAGTTTAAAAAACAGTTTACGATGGCAATGATGAGGAAGTGAGCATACATTGCTAAATTGATTTTCGTTTCAACTACGACATTTTAGATGCTAACACTTACTATACAATTGTTTCCTTTAAATAGTTGTCTCTGTATTTAATAATTTGGATTTCTTTATTTTCAGGCTCATTGTAGGAAAATAAAAAAATGGTCATCAAATTAACACCAATGTATATTGGAAATTTGATTAATCCTTCGTTGATAATGGAGATATTTCAAGTTTTTTTCATTCAATTCCCACTCAATGGCGCTGATACGATCCTTTGTTAATTTTATGTGGGCATGGAAACATAAATTTCAGTTTGAATTTCAAATCATTTGAAAGTATTAAAATTGAAATTATTACCGTTTCCAACATTATCCAAAATATTCTTATATAAATAATAGAGTGCATTCATAATTACAGTTTTTATTGAAAATACTTTCGATTGTGGGCCCTCCTTAGCCGTGCGGTAAGAAGCGCGGCTACAAAGCAATACCATGCTGAGGGTGGCTGGGTTCGATTCCCGGTGCCGGTCTAGGCAATTTTCGGTTTGGAAATTGTCTCGACTTCCCTGGGCATAAAAGTATCATCGTGTTAGCCTCATGATATATGAATGCAGAAATGGTAACTTGGCTTAGAAACCTCGCAGTTAATGACTGTGGAAGTGCTTAATGAACACTAAGCTGCGAGGCGGCGCTGTCCCAGTGTTGGGATGTAATGCTAATAAGAAGAAGAAGAAGACTTTCGATTTTTATATTATTTTAATTTAAAGTTCATCAATTTCACTATGGTAATGTTTAACTTCCTTTATAAAATCAATTATTTCCTATTATGATTTTCATAAGTTTAGTTATGGAAGTTGTAAGTGCCGAAATGGATATTTCCCCTTCTAAGTCATAAATCAAACTTATGATTTTCACATATATTCATTGTGGCGCCAAATCATAAGTGATTTTGATGATGATCCTAAGTCTTTTTAGCTGAGTGCACCAACCAGTGACCCCAGTGTTCCAGAGTAAAATCCCCACGTGTAAGACACCTTTTCCGCGTGTGTTAGAAGCCAGTGGCATTGCTCCGGGGAATTCAAGTGAAGACAGCAGCAAGTTACCTGAAAGCGTCGTCAGAGCCTTATCCAACCCCCGAAGTTATCGGAAGTGAGTGTGCAGATAGTTACCCGAGTCCCCCACGTCATTTCGGGTGGCTATACACGGTCTAGGTGCGGGGAATCGGTCGACAAGGAGGTGGCATCCTGGTGATGCCCGGCAGGGTTCGCCCCCAGCTCGTCAGTGACTGCAACCGAAGTGATTTTTCCCTACCGTGAGCACTAAACGCCGACCAACGTAATAGCAGTCAGGACGAAATCTACACCGGTGGCCCTGCTCAGAGGATTCAAGCAGAGATTCGTCGAGAACGCTGTGGAAGAATTGCCAAGTCATCGAAAATACCGAAAGCGAGCGTGCAGATAGATACCCGAGTCCCCAACGTCATTTCGGGTGGCTATACACGGTCTAGGTACGGGGAATCGGTCGACAAGGAGGTGGCATCCTGGCAATGCCCTGTAGGGTTCGCCCCCAGCTCGTCAGTGACTGTAACCGATGAGGTTTCCTCCTACCGTGAACACCTCTTCGATCGGCACATTGCTCGAAGATCCAGGTATGTCGAGGCTCTCAATATCGTTCCCCGTCGCATGTTAAAGAGCCCCAACAGTAGCTGATTGGCCGCATCGTTCCCTTTATTCCCCCTTCCCCCTACCCTTCCTATGCACGTTAAATAAAAAAAGGGTTAAATGAAAATCTTAGATTTCTTATTATTTATCAGACTATGAGCCTTAGGTATGCATGCAAGTCCGTCTTTATGCGATTGTCCTTGTGTCGATGTCCACTTTGCATATCTGGAGTCCTCCAAGTACATGAAAGCCGGCCCTGAACCAAAGAGTATATAGCCCTGAGCTAGCCGTTACTTACAAATGCGAAGTATCAAACTTCATGATTTTACAATACCAATTCATTGCTGGCAATTTCGTGTATTTTAGGTCTGTGTCCATCTGGCCAAGTCCCCTGACCAGGTGCCTTGGGAGCAGTAGCCACATCGATCCGGATCAAACAATGTCATCCGACGCATCCAACTTCATGATTTTACAATACCAGTTCGTTGCTGGCAATTCCGTGTGTTTTCTGCCGGGGACTAAGACAAGGCGATGAATATTTGTGCCTGTTGTTCAACATCGGCCGGGCACGATTTTCAACAGATCCAGTCACTTTATTTGTTTCGCGGATGACATGGACATTGTCGGCCGAATATTTGCAAATGTGGCAGAACTGTACACTCGCCTGAAACGTGAAGCAACAAAAGTTTGACTGTTGGTGAATGCGTCAAAGACAAAGTACATGCTTTTGGGCGGAACCTAGCGCGACAGGGCCCGCCTGGGAAGCAGTGTTACGATAGACGGGGATACCTTCGAAGTGATCGGGGAAATTCGTCTAGCTTGGATCCTTGCTAACGGCTGATGATAATGTTAGTCGCATCATCTGTGGAAGTCGGGCCTACTACGGGCTCCAGAAGAAACTGCGGTCAAAAAAGATTCGCCACTACACCAAATGTGTCATGCACAAGACGCTATTAAGACCGGTTGTCCTCTGCGGACATGAAACATGGACATTGTCCATTGGACAATGCTCGAGGAGAGCTTGCAAGCACTCGGAGTATTCGAGAGACGGATACTTTGGACCATCTTTGGTGATGTGCAAGACACCATCTTCTTCTTGTCTTGTGGTGGCTTCTTGTGGTGGCGAAGAATGAACCACGCCCAATATCCCCAAAAACCCAATATCCAGAAGGTAACTAAAGCCGGAATGGAACGATGGGCATATTGCAAGAATGCCAGACAGCAACCCTGCAAAGATGGTTGTTAGGTTTTGAAATAGTCATCAATTGAATTCAATTATCTGATCCTAAGCCAACCAGTTCCAAATGACACGAACCCCAAGCGTTTCAGCAATAGAGAGTAAGAGAGTACCTATCTCGCATACACGATAGCCGATGGTCAACCAACAGCTGGCTGAGAAGAAGGAACAGCAAATCTGTAAATATTGTACATAAATCAGTAGCTAATAATACGTTGAAGCACAAACAAGTACGGTCGGTTGTTTCTTTGGTCGTTTGATGACAAGAAATTCTCTAAGTGTTGAGCTAAACTGCCAACTTTATCTTTGCGCGCTCGAGTGATACGGTGCAGTGGTAGAAATCGTCAAAGTCCCTGACGAGACTTAGTGCATTAGGTGGAGTGCTTCGATTCGCGGTTCACTTTTCGGGGCTAATTAAATTAGTTAAGGTCACTCCTGACGGAATCCAAGTTTAAAAGTGTTCGCGTTTTCGGGGGTACACCACTCGATACGGAAGCAACGCACAACTGTCACGCTGCAAAGCTAAATCAACAAAAATGACAGTTGTGCGTCGCCTCTGAATCGAGTGGTGTGCCCCCGAAAACGCGAGCACTTTGGAACTTGGATTCCGTCAGGAGTGACCTTAAGCAAGTCCTTCGAGTTCGCACACGAGTATCGTGATCAATTTAGTGTTAGAGCAATCAAAGGGTGCCCACAAGGAGGCGTATTATCACCTTTACTGTGGTCGTTAATAGTAGATGATCTTCTCAAATACCTTATAGCCCAGGGCTTCGAAGTAATTGGTTTCGCTGACGATATTGTCATAATAGTACGAGGCAAATACAATGACATTATCGCCAACAGAATGCAAACTGCTTTAAACTATGTCTCCACATGGTGCGATAGAGAAGGATTGAGTGTAAATACGTCCAAAACCACTATTGTGCCCTTCACGCGTAGGAGGAAATTCTCACTAAACAACATGATATTGAAAGGCACACGATTGGAACTTTCAAATACAGTCAAATTCCTTGGCGTAGTTCTTGATAGCAAACTTAACTGGAACATGCATTTAGAACACGCCATTAATAAAGCGACAAATGCTCTATGGATTAGTAAACGAACTTTTGGTAGGAAATGGGGACTTAAGCCGAAAATGATCCATTGGATATATTCAGCTATAGTAAAACCAAGAATTACCTATGGTTCGTTGGTCTGGTGGCCAAAGACGAAAGAGAAGAGTGCTCAGATGAAGCTCGAAAAACTTCAACGATTAGCGACTGTCTCAACTACAGGTGCAATGAGCAGTACACCATCGAGTGCACTAAATGCTTTACTGTACATGCTTCCTCTACATCAAATTGTACAAATAGAAGCTGAAAAGATTGCCTTGAGGATCAGAAGATCCGAAAACCTCTTAGGAGGTGACCTTAAGGATCATATTAGCATTATAAAAAACTTCAGTATAAACTCCTAGTAATAAACAATGAGGACTGGATGGAGAAAAAATACAATTTCAATAGACTATTCAAAGTAATTGATCCTGGGCGCAATACATGGTTGAATGGAGGACCAACACTTCGTTCAGGATCAATTACGTTTTATACTGACGGTTCAAAATTGAACAACCATGTGGGAGCAGGAGTTACTGGCCCTGGGATAGACATATTGATTCCCATGGGAAGTTGGCCATCCGTATTCCAAGCGGAAGTTCACGCAATTCTAGAGTTATGTTTGCGTAGGAACTACAGACACTCAAATATATGCATAATGTCCGACAGCCAAGCAGCTTTGAATGCTATGAAGTCGGCAACATGTACTTCAAAACAAGTTTGGGAATGCATTCAGTCCCTCCAAAAATTGTCTTGTCGGAACCAAGTTAATCTATATTGGGTTCCAGGACACTGTGGAATAGATGGTAACGAAAAAGCCGATATGCTGGCGAGACTCGGATCATCAAGTCGGTTTACAGGACCGGAACCTTTTTGCAGCTTACCAACTTCTTCTCTTCGTATGGAGCTGAAGGTATGGGAATCTATGAAAATAGAAACCAATTTTAGGAACGCAACTAATGCCAGGCAATCGAAACGTTTTATCACTCCGAATGTTTCCATGACTCGCAACATCTTAGAATTATCTAAGAGACCTAAGCACGTATACGGGTCTCATTACAGGTCTTTGTCCGAGTCGATATAATTTGAAGCTTATAGGGAAACTTCAGAATGATCTATGTCGCTTCTGCGACATAGAAAAAGAAGATTCGGAGCATCTGTTATGCCGTTGTCCGGCAATTTTTCGAACAAGACAAAAGTTCTTCACCAAGGGGCTTATAGAACCACTTGAGATTGGTAGAACAAATCCCAATTCGGTGGTGCATTTCATTCGAAAAGCGAGCAATGGGAGGCTGCGGATTCGTCGAAAAATGAACCACTCGATCAGGAAGTCCGCTTCTGATACTTTCGCGGCACACAGGTCAGGAGTTAATGTTTTCGGTTGTGGGCGCCGGCGTTGGCCAGCATGCCCAATCCTACACAAACATCCCATGGTTCCAAACCACCGCGTTGATGATGGCCTGGGGGGCCGTATCCAGGCGTGGGAAGGTCCCACTTCATCGATAAAAACATGAAAATCAACGCCGCGTATTATAAGGTTATAAGACCAAGATTCTAGAGAAGTTTGTGGCCTCGGCACTTCGGGACATCTACGGAAATGAACATTACGTCTTTCAACAAGACGGCGAACCGGCCCACACGGCGAATATCGTCCAAGCGTGGTGTCGGGAGAATTTGACTGATTTTCTCGATAAGTCTTTGTGGCCTCCCAGCTCCCCGGACCTTAATCCCCTGGAATTTTATGTATGGTCATACATGCTGGTCAAGCAGATAGCAGATGCTGGTCAAACAGAACATAGCATGAGCACTATGGATCAATTTAAGAAGCTTATTTGGAAGATCTAGGACGAATCAGAAAATAATATCTAGCATTTTAATTTATTTCAACACATTTTTAAAGTGTATTCGAACTTATTGAACACCCTGTAGGTGTTTGATTATGCGTATCGCATTTATGTCTAAAAGGGTATGGCAGATATTATTGGATGTAACTTTATAAAGATGGAGATAGTTTAATTCATGCTGAAGAAAAAAGCTAAGTGGACCGGACTTGTTATTGATCAGAACTGGTGTGCATTGCACTACGATCCAAGTGAAGGTTGGGATTAGCAGCCCTCAAATTTAGATCGATAAGTGTGTAGAAATGGACCCGAACCATTTTTACTTCCAGAATGACGTTAAACTAATCTGTCGTCTTGAAGACCAGTTTTTTTTTAATAAGCATTTTTGACTAACCAATATGCAGGAAAGGGCTACATTGACGTTTTTGAAATTTTGTTCTCCACGTGGTGGAGCGTCTTGCAAAATACTTTGATAAATAGCGTGTGCTATTTGTTTTGCACATCATTGAGCAAGTCAATAAATTGCATGTTACAGTATCTCAACATTATTCTGATATTTTCTACCAGTGGAATCAGTACTATTTGTGTATCAATGTCGATTTAGTGTATGATAAAACGCGTAACATTTGGCTTCCGGCCACTTTGCGGCATGAGCAGTCATTGGAAGGAAAAGCGTAGCGAAAAACTAATCGTTTCTGCACGAGTGGGGTGGCGTAGGAAAAATCGAGATACCCGGAAGAGCTTTTTTTTGTCTTGTAAATTTGTAAAACCTTGAAAAGCGGTGCAATTTGTGAATTGTTAATAGCGATAAATGTTCATTCTGCCGTGGCCGTTCCGACTCGAACGGAAGCGATCGGATAACATAACCATTCCTAGCGAGAAATAATGAGCCATTCAAGAAAGTGGGTCAGCGGCTAACGGGGAAGTTGAGAACTTTACGTTTCCTGAATCGAATGGTTATTTAGAGCAATGAAGGAGAAATATGCGCCGCTGAATATTGTATTGATGAGCGTTCGTCGGAACGCAATACCGAACATATGGATTGGAATTGTTTTACTTGCCTCACTACAATCATAATGTATCCGATAGATAGGGGTCGGTTTTCCGTTTAATTAATACATTATCCATGTGGTTAATCAGAACAGAACAAAGGAGCTGTGATAGACAATTGGGCAAAAACTGATCCTCTCGCTCATCGGAGCAAACTCGCAGAGATTCATATCCAAGTGGTTCCGCTCAGCCGAGCGTAATAATTTATTATCACTTTGCCTTACTCCTTATCGCTAGTGAATTTCCACGCTTGAAATTTCCCTATTTAAAATGTTTTATCAGCTGCCGCGCCGCTGCTGCTGGTGCTCTGTCGTAATAAGTTCTGTGTCGTTTCCGACGGTTTTATTTTTTGCTCCTTTTGATGTTTCGCCATGCTAATCCCCATTTCCAAAAGCCCCAGGAGGGAAAACTTCCACTAGCGCCTTCCACCCCACTTATTTGCGAAGCTCATTTTTTTTTGTTTTATTTTGTACAATTGTTGGCATTTCCGTTTTGGTATCGAGAGCGTCTCTAGCCCGCATAGGTTTGCACCAGCTTGTTCCACTCGGCGGGAAAATTTCGCTGCAGATGGGCCAAGGTCTTTTTGATCTGAGTTGTCTCCGTCGGGGTGCACTGGGGGCATGCTCCTCGCAGCACGAATGGGGCCAAACCTGTGGAAAGTAAAGCGTTGTTTGAATGTAAGGATTGAAAACAAGCGTACTGATTATATATATATAGGAGGATGTTTGATTGGAAGCGAAAGCAAACATTTTACTCGATAGTATATAAAACTTTTTGAGATGTCCGAAAATTCTTAATTTATTGTCTTGTGAATGCATTGTTTTATCTTTGTTTATATTGTTAGATTCCATTACCTTTGCTTTACCTTACCTAATAGTTAGGCTTCAAGTCCTAAGCGGAGGAGAAGAAATTAGCCGTAAGTGGTAATCGTTCACTTGTAATGTCTTAACAGGAGACACTTGCTGAAGGCATAATAGTTAATGGGTATAACGGATGTTTTTAGGGTGAACCACTGACCTTTAGTAAATCTTATAAAATTATATTTATTTAATATTTCTTTGCAACGACCCTCAAATGGTGTGCCCCTTAATCATTTCGGCTGGAGCAAAAAGGTGAGAAAATGCTGATTTTCACAATACATCGGTACTGAAGTTGAACGTATGTCTTCTTACGAGATCCGAATTACATTTTGTTCAGAGATCTCATTTCATTGCATTTAAAATTTCGGAATCCAAGCATTCCAAAGAGCCTAAATTAATCAGAGTTTTTATAAGATCCAAATTCGTATACGCTCCATTATTAATTGATAAACGCTCTGGAATTTAAAGATTCATGTCTTCAACTTCGGATCCCCATTTAGCCAAAGGGAGCAAAGGCGTGGGATTTTCAATCCGGTGATGATGAGTTCAATTCTCGTTCCGGTCCATAATGTATCCATTGTACTTGCCACACAAGATGCATACTCATGCAATGGTGGGCGTAAAACCATTAAATTAATAGCTGAGGAAATGCTAATAGAATACTAAGTTAAAAAACAGGCCAAGTTCCAGATGGAATGTCATAGAAGAAGAGCAGGAGATGGAATTGTACATTGCATCTACTGATCTACAAATCTCGAGTAGCTTCAATCTAGAACTTAAAGAAAAACAAAAAGTCGTTGTCCATTTCCCTAGAGCTGTTGTTGTTGTTGTTGTCTAGAGCTGTCATCGGCACACCTATACGAAAAGCATCTACTACACACGTCCGAAATCAATCGGACTATCCCATTACTGGAGGCCTGGTAGAGAACTAATCTCTAAGGGGCCCCACACACGCTCCGACGTGTTGTACAACTTTGGCACCGCCCCCAGGAAATTTGGTTGAGTCGGTTGAGTATGACTTTTGGACAGTACAACTTGCCCACAGACGATCCGACTTCTCTCCGACTCAACTAAATTTCCTGGGGCCGGAGCCAAAGCTGTACAACACGTCAGAGCGTTTGTGGGGCCCCTAACGGAACAAAATATCTCCCAAGTAAGGGTTCTTTCTAAAATGACGTAACGCTAAAATGATTTAAAAAATGACAGTTGCTTGTTGCTTCAATATTGAAAGCGGTGCCCTTGAAAACGTGAGGTGAAACAAAATTAGATTCCGAAAAGTTCGTTCTTAAATCCGAGCTTATGTCACGTTTCGTACATTTCTGGCAGATATCGAAGAAGTACTTAAAAAAAAAACAGGCAAAAAGATTTGTATGGCACGAAATCTAATATAATCTGCAATTGTAAACAAACTCGTCAATATGCAGATCATGGCCATCTCGGAGCCTACGGTTCGTCGCAGCAGGCTTGTCATTGGTCACCGTCCATAGTCATGGCCAAGTAATAGAGAGCAACGTTTGACTTGCAGTACCGTTCAATCGCAATAGCCTCGTTTATTACAAAACTGCGTTGTCAGGACTGGTACAGTCTTGATATTGCGACAACATAAAAGTTAAAACAAATTGTTTATACCTATTTCAAATAGACACACTGGATGCATGGGTAGCCGAAGAATTTTCAATAAATCCTGATTTTTTCAATAGAATTTGGAAGCAAATGATCAATCCTTTAAGATTTCCAAGGTTTTTTTACACAGTTTGAGCATGCATTTAGTTTTGCAGATTTGTCTGGTAAAATGTTAAAAGGATTTTGTAATGCTAATTTTGCTGCAAATTTTGAATTTTCAATACGCACGCTAGACTTCTTGATATTTGAGAAAGCTTCGGCAAAACCATTATATTTATAGAAGAAGAAACTAAAATTTAAATGATAAACAATCTTGGAATGGAGAGGTGAGCCAGCCAAAGGCTGAAAACCTCTTTAATAAAGACGATAATAACAATAATAATCTTGGAATGTTTTCGGATGGATTGAAAAACTCAAAGGTGCAGCCCATTCAGGTTGTACGCAAAGGTGACGTTGAACTACGTAGCTGTATGTAATGTACAGGTTTTCGGCTTTTCTGTGCAATGAGACCAAAGCAAGCCTTTGTCAAACCCAGGATGAATCGCTGCTTTCGTTGTCTATCCTGTGCTCCTGAGGTTGAGTGAGCATTACGAACTCTGGTTATGTATATAATTTTTAGACCATCATTTGAAAAGGAAGACAAAAACAAACAAAAAATTGAATTTTCAAATAATCGAGGATGAACAACACTCTCAAGCGTTCACATATCCAAGAATTTATCGATAATTGTATCTTGATTCGAAATATTGGTAAATGCTACTTTTAAACTTATTTTCCTATAACAATTATATTACCTAAACACAATGCCAAACATCCGATTGAGCTTCATTGTTGACATTAAATTGGTATTAGATAGGTTTAGGTTTACATTAAAATGATAATTTCGTGTTTATTACCAATCGATTCCAAAATTTGAAAAATTATCGCCGATGACAACTCGCCTACTTTTCACACCTGAGAAGTTATCAAATAAAAATTCCAATAATTATCGTTTGAGAGTGATTCAGCACAACCCTGACTGATAAAGCGTCTCCACTAGACTGGCCAGCTTAGTATGGGGAGAAAAAAAAATTGTCGAATTCCACGGGGCACCCCCCAGGGTTGTGTCTTAGGTGAGAAAATCAATCTCTCAAAATTTCAGCTCAATCGCTTGTTGCATAAGCTGGCGCAATTGATTTGAAGTTTGTATGGGGATTTCAGTCACCCCCTGGGGGGCGCCCCGTGGAATTAGATAACTTTTTGTTAATAAATTAACGTTCAAGTCGGGGGGTTTAATCCCCGGAAATAAGCAATAAACTTTGATTGAACTGAACTTTTTGTTTCCTGGGCCAGTCTACTCTCCACGTTAAATCTCGGAAATCCATCTTCCAGTACGAATTTTTCAAAATTTCAAAAACCACTGACACGATTCAATTTTATAACAGTTGATTCTCTACACTTCATGGGATGCTTTGAGCATGTTTTAGCTCTCGTCCAAATTGATAAAATGGCGACAAATCACAGGGACATTAACAACGTTAACTGGAACAGAGACTAAGCGCCTGCCACTAAGTCAGTCTAAAGCCCCGGTGGCTCATTACAGAAAAGCCCATCGCGGAAGCTGGGCTGTCAACGGCGTTTGGTGCTCATCCTATGGAGTAAGTCAGAGCAGACGCAGTAAAGAAGTTATAATTGCTTCACGTGAGTTGCGTCGGACTATGCGTTTACTCCGGTAGACACCTAGGAATCAGCAAAAACGGGCCGAAGTTCCACAGAACGCATCCACTGCAGCAGCGAAGAAGATTCCGAGCCCCTCTATTGGCATCAATAGACGTAAGCAAGAAGTTTCCGTCAAACGCCCCCAAGCTTTCGAGAGAAAACGCGTGTGTAAGTTAGCAGAAATGAACTGTACCAGCTAAAAGCCTTGGAAGTTGCATTAATTTGACGTCTATGCTGGATTGAAGTTTCCTGTTAGCCTTGCGAACAAAGGCGCAGAATCCAGAGATTGCGAGATAGATTCTTGATTTAATCTAGGATGTTTTCGAGTGGGAAACATTCTCAACACTCTGGGCGTAGTGCTTCCATTGACTTTGTCACATACTCATGCAAAGCTTTCAATTTATAACTAAAGAAATGCTAATAGATAGGGGAACTGTACCGGTTTTGGCAATGTTCCTAATTTGGCCAGTTTCTCGCATATCTCCGAAAATGAAGCAATTTTCGAGGGTTTTATTAGCTAGAACAGAAGATATATCCCTTACGATTCTTCGCTGCGGAAAATAATCGATAGTTTTTGGAAAATATGCATTTTTCAGGGTTGGCCAAATTAGGCACTAAGGTGGCCAAAACCGGTACACTTCCCCTAACTAAGTTGAAAAGCAGGCCAAGTTTCAATTTTGGAATGTAGTGCTATGGGAGAAAAAGCCTGTGAATTGCGAAGCACGTACGCGATTCACTGATTCAACGAAACCAAATGCTAAGCTGTTAACAAGTTTTCAATAGTAAATATTATCATACATAAATATTGTAACACACTGCAGTCGGTTTTTACGCGGAGGATATGGACCGCGTAAATTAAAACAACGTGAAAAACCGTGTGAAAAAACGGAAATCCCAAGATTCGAGTGAAAAAAATCGTATAAAAACTTTCGCGCTGCTTGTCTCAGAGCCAGGAGACATTTCCAGAGGGCTAGGTCTGAAATGGTCAGAGGAGACCAAAGAAGATCAAGTCCAGCGACGCCAGACGACATGTGTCCGGACAAGCTGAAAACGTTCGTGGAACGTTCTTTTCCCAGCATGGTTCTACGACGTGGCCACGTACGTAATGAAGATGAAGACTGAGTAACCGCTGCAGGTATGCAAGTCTCCAATGACGAGCTGTCATTAGTGCGAAAGGTTTGAAGATGAAGAAAGCTCGTCAGGAGAATTTCAATGTGCGTCGATAATCCGATTTTGGCGTTTCCGGCGTAGTAGATGGTAACTTTCCGGATAGCGTGGAGATCCAGAAACTGTGCTGCTACCGAAACCAGGAAAACATCGCGGACACCGTTGACTCTCGCCCGACAGCCTACTTTGATTTCGCCGAATTGCGGAAGCAATGAAAGGCTCCGTCGAAGGAGACTCAGAACTTCATATTTTGTCTTTTGGGATGGGCTGGTTCTCCAACTTAGGCTCGGCCGGATGATGCCTGCGTGTCCTGAAACTGATTTTCCAAGCATTCTGGGTTCACCCATCTCTATTCTTCTTCTTCTTCTTCTTTGCATTTTCCCACACTGGACACCTCGCAGCTTAGTGTTCATTAAGCACTTCCACAGTTATTAACTGCGAGGTTTCTAACCAAGTTACCATTTTGCATTCTATATCATGAGGCTAACACGTGATCTTTATGCCCAGGGAAGTCGAGAAATTTCCAACCGAAATTGCTTCAGACCGGCACCGGGAACCAGACCCAGCCACCCTCAGCATGGTATGCGCTTGTAGCCGCGCTCTTACCGCACGGCTAAGGAGGCCTACCATCTCTAGTTATTCTGTATTTCTTCCTCAGGAGTTCTGAGGACTTACGCTTCAGGATTTGGGAATTATTTACGAAAATATAAATAACCGCAGCCTAACCTTACCCCATCAACCCAGGTATTCCTTTTCTCGAATTCTCTGGAATCTTCTCCCACATATTTTGAAAAAAAATTTTTTCATGAATTCAACTCATTATACAAGAAATGTAAAATATTCTTACTTTCGGATTTTTGGAGATTTTTTTCAGAAACTCCTCTATTAAGAATTCCTTCTACAGAAATTCTCGAATATTCATCAGAAATTTTGAGAATTGCCCCTCAAAAGTTAGAGCAATTTCTTTCATACTTAAAAATCCTGAAAAACAATGAAGTGAGGTCCACTTATCGGACACAAGAGCTTGATTGACGAGGCGGGTCGATAGCAAGTTTGAATTGCATCCTGTACGGGCCCGTGAGTGATTATATTAGACATCAAATCTAGGAGACTTGGGATGAAGCCTTGGCAAACCATAGAACAAACTTATAGAGAATAATAAATCTTAAAATGTTATTTAGGATATGATACAGATATATACATCGTAATATCGATGCTAGATTTGATTATTATATCCTACCAAAATAGATACTCTTTAATATTCAATAGATTGAATTGAGAGAATTGACTCATATTCTATAAAACTAGAGCCAACAATTCAGCCATTTGAATGAAATACGGACGCAAATTCGTATATTTTATGTTACAACCTAACTGCTTTATAATGATCATAACCTACATAGAAATTCGTTACGTTTATAACACACAACGAATAGAAATGGAAGATTATTTTCCAAGTACATTTGGATGTCATGGAACGTTGAAACGTATTAAAACATAGTTGAAAAAATAAATCCTCAAAAGACTAGCGAATCAGATTTACTTTCACACTATAACATATCCCTAGTGCATCCGCTTTCACTGATTTCAATGTCAATGCAAAACGTGTTCCTTGGAGCTCTTGAAGACCGGAGATTGAAGTTGGTAGGTAAGTCCAAACCTACCAGTGAAAGTATGAAGGAGCAAATCCTTTTTACGACGTCGATGCCGACTGGCACGGTGTTGCTCTGCCAATACGTGCACCAATGTTAATATCCGTAACTATTGCATGTATGTTTGTCGATTCGCAAATGCCGAACCCAAAGAAATTGAGACCGTTCGACCGAAATTGCAAAGGCTTCATTTTTATCAATCTTTAATACTCTTCAATCACAGGCAGGCAAAACCTCTCTCTTCCTATTCAGCCGTGGCAGAAACGAAATTCTGTTAGAGTTGATTTTATGGGGTCTTTTATGGACTCAATTCTGACGCTCCTGATCCCAGCACTGTAATTTGGCACCAATTTTCAATTTAGTTTTATGGACTTTTCACTGCCATAAAACATGAAATAAACAAAACCAAAGATGAGCTCGGGGTACATATGGAATCATGGGGAAAAACCTGACTCCTAAACTCTAATGGTTTTGTTTGCCTTGCCGAAGGCGTTCGATGATATGCATGCTAATGCCGCGTCGGCGGTGCTGAACGCTGGATCCGGAGAGTGGCCCGGCCGAGTACAGGTTGGTGTACTGTTACGGATTTCCATGTGCTCGTTGGTCAGCATGATTTCCTGCCGGTGATCGAACCACTTTTGCCGCACTACCGCCGCCGCCGCCGCTGGAAACCTTGGTCCAATAGTTGACCGATCGGGGAAACGACTCAACCGCACTCCAGTTCGATGTCCGGATCCTCGAGACGCGAGCAGGGTTTTGCCTGTGGTGACGTTCGGGCGACTGGAATGAAAAGCGCAAGAAAATCATAATCGTTAAATACAAAACAATAAAAAATACTTAAAAAACTTTCTTAAGGATTGGCAAATAGAGTTTAGCTTTTAATTGGAAATTTCTTTGGTGTCAACGAAAATGAGTGACATTTACAAACGAGATTGGAATGTCAAACAAATGTGTAAGTGAAATTCCGCGATTGACAGGAACTTGCGAAGTGTATAGAGAAACGACTGAATCGGATTAACTTTCATCCTCAATGTACACGTTTCGAAAGCACAATACATTTATCAAGTCAATATCGGCACGCCGGCTACATCTCTACGCGCGGCCAAAAGCCACAATTAAGGTTCCTCACAGTTCAGGAGATAGACTCGCTTGCTGACGGCCGGCGGGACCTCGTTCACGCGATGCACAGGTAGGCGCCCATCTGTCTCCTATCTACGGTTGATAAATTTAGAAAATTGCCGATATGGGTATCAACTGGTGGGTGGATGGATCGGTTCCAAGTTCCGGGTTTCAGGTTTCGAGTTCCAGCATCACGGAGCGGCAGCGTAACGAGGGAAAAAGAGAAATTTGAGTTAATAAAATTCAGCAAGATGAATTGTTCAGCGTCGGATGCCAGGAAATTGCTCCATAAATTACCCAGCGCACGCCAGCAGGGAGTTGTAGGGGTACGCTTTATGGTGGCGATGGCGACCCAGTCGGACCAAACGCTAACTGTAACATACGAACAATAAACTGTGACAAAATATGACTGGTCGGGGCTTTTTGGTATGCTGACAGTGCTGGGCCTCGACCCACTGCCGACCCTAACCTACTCGTGAGCGACTGAATATTCCACCTTCACCAAAAGTAATGAAACCAGAGTTTGTGCCCCAAGCCTCGTGACACTCGATACGTCAACAGGACCTCAACAGAATGGTTGATGAATATTTTTCACTTGATCTGGCCACTTGTTGCCGGCACTGGCGGTCAATTATGCGGCAAGTGCGCATAGTTATTTTTAAATTAATCTCCGGGATGATGGTGTCGCTCGTAATGATTACTTCAGACAGACAGGGTGCTCCGCGCCGAGCGATTTTATGAGGGTTATTAATTCTACGAGGGCAAGTCTGGTGACTTTAATAATACGACGTATATAAGCCGAATCTACGACGCAAGCAATGGCAATGAAATATGATCCAAATTAATGTAGTCTTTATATACTTGGTGAACGAACAATCATCTACAGATGATTATGTTCGCATCTCCAAGGAGCCACTCTTGGAAGACGAAAGCTGATCGTTTTGTTGAAAAGTAGATACTTTAAGGAGCCGTTATTTTATTGAATCTTCGAACGCTGGTTTGTTTGGACGCATACAGTCGATCGCGGTGATGTTTAAGAAATACTTCGTATCATCTGGGCAATTTTATTCGGGAATCAATGCATTCAGTGAAAATGATAGATTTTCATGTCTGAAAAATTATTAGGGAAATTAATTATTGAGAACTCTCTTCAGAAATTCGAAGAACTTTCGGAGGTCTAATAATAAACACTAGAGATAAACCTACTCAATGCATTTCACGAAGATTTAACATACAGATTGGATAAACTTCGTTCAGAATTACATAATTACTTCATTATCTTGTCACGCAAATAACTACTTCACGCGATCCACTACGCCTTTGCCTTTTTCCACTATACTGCGTGAAATATTTTAATCGAAAAGCAACACTATTTGTTTTTACATCTTTTAGTAGTTATTGTGCGCTTATTGAATCTTAAATATACAAAGAAAAAAATAGAAAACTAATCAGCGCGTAAAAAGGTGATTTGATTTCAATATCATATGAATTAAGTGCCAATAAACTAAACATTTGTGAAAAAAACTTTGTATGTTTATCACTACATCTTCTTCATCTTCTATGGCTCTACATTCCAAGTGAAACTTGATCTGCTAATTGTTCTATTAGCATTTCCATGATTATAATAAGATTTCCCCGTCAACGCAGTGGCAAGGACAATGGTTGTAATATTCTGGCAGTCAAGAATGTTTCCACACGAAAACATCCTGGACTGGACCGAGAATCGAACACGCCATCTCCGGATTTCAATCTCACGCCTTTGCGCGAGCTAATTGAGAGATCAACCATTAGCAGAATTACGCATTCATTCTTCCTGGTATTTTTCGGGAATTCCCAGATATTTTTCCAGTAATTCCGCATGAACTTCCAAGAAGGAATTTCAAGAGAAATGGGATTTCGGAAGCTCTCTACACACTTATTTTTTACTCGGGACACAATAGGAAAAAGGAGGTATTTTTGCCAAAATTATGAATCCTCAATAAACGATGGTATTCATCATAAAACATGGATAGAAAAGAAAACATTTTTTCTGAGCCTGAGGTATAGGCCAATTTTCGGCATAGTATCGATTTTTGTCATATTCTACAAAACCAACGGAATTTGGTCGCTTTTGGCTTGCAATAAGCCGGTTTTGCTGTTGGATAAAATACTAATGGTCATATACTGTATATTCGTGTCACAGAAAAATGGACGCAGCACAGATTTCTAAATGATCAAAAAGCACTATCAGCTTCTGGTGTGAAAAATTCACTGAGTAGAACTTATTAAACCAACGAGGGCAGAAAGTTTCAATTAGTGTATATGTGACATCAACTAAATGGAATTTCATTTATTTGATGCTCGACCGACGGACTTCGTTTCGCCTAAAATTGATTTATTCACTGATTAATTCTCGAGTTATAAGGAAATTGATGTTTCATTTGTATGGGGCCTTTTTCCAAATGGGGAGGTCTCGAACCTCTTGCTCTTCCCAGGCACCAAAACCTCATACACATTTTCATGCCGATCGGTTTAGTTGTTTCAGTCTATAAGGTTCAGACAGACAGAAATTCATTTTTATAAATAGATTTCATTAAGATTTTTTTCCTAATTTTAAAAGGTATTGTGGCAAAGAGTTATTCAACATACTACTCATTCAACACTTATTTTGTTTGCTATTGAATTTTATATCAGAAATCGCGAAAATATTTGAAATAAAACTTTGTAAAATGTTTAGTATAATTATCTTTAAAAGGCATGTTTGATTTTTGTATTCGATGAACCTAGAAGAATCTGTTTGCTCACTGAAAAGTACAAATTTGGTAAATTTAGATTTGTTCAACGGATATTTGTTGATAGATTGAGGTTAAGAAATCGTCAAATTATTTAAAGAATAAACTGTAAATATGATGTTGGCATACTCTTTCGACAGCCGGCAGCAGGTTTAAATAAAACAGTTAAACAACATAGTCTGTGGGTCGAATTGCCAGCTTGAGGCAAACCTCCATGACCTCCCTACCCTACCAAACCACCACTCATTAGAACTTATGAGGCGTCGCCAAGTCGGGGCCTCTCGTTAAAATACACATCAACATTTCCTTTCTATCCCTAGTTACGGTAAAGATGGGCGTGCCGGAGTAGTAATCCTCATGCTTTGCATTTTTTATCTTAGATTGGAATCAAGGTAACTCCCCCTGATTTCGATAGCAATCTGATAAGATTCCATAAGAAACATGAGTATCACTATCCAATCTACGAAGTACACCGTAACAACGTAACGCTAACGCTAACGCTATACTACTCATTCAACACGTTATGACGTAATGGTTAAATCTATAATTTGCTCTATAATGTAGTAATGTCAAAATTGTAAATTTTGAACAACTCTCCTCTCACTGCGTAACGCTTTTCATATCATAGATGATTTTTTCTTGAATTATGCGAATTAAAGCAACCCTCCCCTTAAATGTTATGTAAATTGTGTTCATCACCAAATTCAATAAAAGTGGCATTTTGATTAACTCAGATTAAAATTGAAAAAGTTTACAAAACACCTGATTAATCCTACTGTAATTTGTCTTTCTCGTACATTACAAGAAAATGTATTTTGGCCATAACTTTTGAGCCCATAGTCCGATCCAGACTATATAGGAAACAATGGATCAATGTTCTCTGTCAATGAAACTTTTGTAAGTAAATCGGTTTAGAGTAAGAGCTTTAAAAGGTTAAGACCATTTTTGCTCACACACATGACATTCACACACGTAACGTCAGACTTCACCTCAATTCTACCAGTCGATCAGTATGACACTATGAGTGTTTGGGCTTTTTAAATGCTTTTAGAGCGATCTATCAGCTTTACGTATACTTAGTACACGAGAAAGGCAAAATGGGCAATTTTAAAATTCATGTCTTACAAAATTGTGAATTTCAGAATTTTATTCATGGTCTTCAAAGCTTAAGAGTTCAATAATAGTGTAGTGCATGATGCTTTACTGCGGGATTGCGTACCAAACTTTTTGTTCGTTAAATATTGCGTAAAATAGCTTTACAAAACTCAAAACAAATTTCTGGACGGAGCTATTATTACATTATTGCCTATTGAAATCTGTTTAAAGCCTTAAGAACGATATATAAATATGTTACTTTTGAGACGAAAAGCATGGCAAAGCTGTCCGTTTTCCCAAAAACGTAAAATATCATTTCTAAGGGCTAGTTTGAACGCCCCCACCCTCATAAAATCTAAAAATAAAAACCGTCTTGATTATGAAATATAGGTTATAAGCTGTGTATTCATCACATTTTACTCGCCCAAATCGAAAATTGGCCTTTTGGTAGTTTTGACACCTTTGTATGGGGCTGTCCTGTGCGGGATCTCAGCAAAATGTTAACTTTCGAGTTTCGCTAGCCGTGCCCCATCAAAATGGTTTTGCCGAGATTTCTTCAAAAGTCTGAAAATCAGCAAAAATTGCCGAAATCAGCTAACAAACGTCATTTTTCCGGGATATCAGTTTTTTTTGCTGGGCAGACGGTTGTGGATTTTTGCCGAGCTGCAGAATTAAAACTGAGTGTAGAAATTCAACTCAGGTATTCCTGGTGTTCTCTGAAAATTCTCCGGAGTTCCACCAGTAGTTCCTCCAGAATTTTTAGTCTTTCTTTCAGGATTTCTTTAGACATTATCCAGAAGCTCCTCCAGAAGAAAATTATTTTGAGCTTTTTAGTGGATATTTTCATGTCTAAGAGTTTGAACAATCCATTGATTCCACCACTTAAGTATCTGACAATACGTATTTCGACCTCAACAGTAAGCGTCTTCAGAGACTCTTGGCTTGACTCGAGCGAAGTCCAGATCAATAAGGTGACAATGAGGATAAGTCATAACTCCGAAGTTCCTCGGAGAATTTCCCTGGGAGTTCGTCCGAGGGCCTTCCAGAATTCTACCAGGAGTTTCTCCTGAAATTCTTACGGAAGTTCATTTTGAGTTCATCCAGGAGTTCTAACGAGAGTTTTTCAGGATTTCCTCGAAATTCATCCTAAGTTCTTCAAAAATTCATCCAGAAGTTCCACGGCAGTTCTTCGAAAATTCCTGTGATAATTTCTCCGGTAATTCCTCCAGAAATTCTTCTGGGAGTTCCTCAGGCTCCGGTGTTCCTTCTCAGAACTGCCGTGAAACTCAATCTTTTTTTCCTGATGGTCCCGTAGAAGTTTCTGAACTCCACCACCCCATACGCCTCATTTGACGATGATAGGCTTACAAGACAGTTTATCATATTTGATATTTTTCTTCTTCTGTTATTTTACTATCACTTAATTCGTCATATCTTCTATATCTGCTAGCTCCGCGTATGTCCATCAATCGTTATCTTTATATCAAACTATTGGTTTTCATATAGTCTGTGCTTTTTGTCTGAATCTCATCTCATTTGTTTACATTTTTATGTCGTCTGGTGGCATTTAAATAGCCTAAATCCTTTAAAAATTGCGAATTTTGAGTTCCTGTCATTGTCAATTTTGGTGCGAAAATCATTCTCTTCTCTAACATATCCATGTATATCCGTCTCTTATCGCACGTGGTCCGTAGTATTTAGAGTCAACCTATTTTTAATCTTGAAGACAAAGATCAGTGTTCTAGAGTGATTCTTTCTTCTACTATATCCATTCAAAATGTTTTCGGATTATTCTACGCGAAGTTATGTTGATTGAATTTTGACAATTTTACCTATCTCAACCTTTTGTCTAACTCTGATGTTTCGAAATGGACAAATTGATCAAAATTTGCGAAAAAGAACCCACGTGTCTTGGAGGACTCAACCCTCAACCTCCTACTCTCTGATAGGCGTGATAACCCTAAACAACAAGACCACGGGCATGGAGTGCGATCCTCTCGTTTAATAAAAAATGTGCACTCGCTTGTCTGTGGATATATAACAGTAAAGCACATGTGGAGATTGGACAAATCAGCATCCAAAAGATATTAAATTTGCAGAAAAAGAGCTAACCGCGGTGAGGTTGGTACTCATTCTGATGGCTTTCCGCAAACGAGACCTTTAAGTGGTCTTGTTGTAGAATTATCACGCCTATCTGAGTGGGAGTTGAGGGTTGAGTCCCTCAAGACACTGGATTCTTTTCGCAAATTTCATATCAATTTGTCCATTTCAAAACATATGCTGTGCATTTGGACAGCCAAGATATTCAACAAAAAGGTTTTCGTACGGCCGAGTTGCCGAATAATATGCAATTAATTATAAATTTGTTTTCAAACAGTAGATACTTTTTATTTTACATAATAATCCGTATTCCGATGCTTTTCGTATAACATAATCTATGTGCTCGTTAAATTTAGTTTTTCGTCAACCATCTGATCAGTGTTGACTACCTGTACTTGCTCAATGGCTTCGTCGATCGAGAGGCTATCCGTGAAACCACCAACGTGTTTATTGTAATAATCATGTATTTTGCCTTTTTAACGTTCAGTTTCAATTTTTAAACTTCCATTCAGTCAACTCTTTTGGTTTCCTGCTTCATCATTGCAAAAGCTACTTCAAAATCTTCTGCCATGAATAATACTGTATCATCAGCGAATAAGTATATTTCCTCCCTCAACTGCCATTGTTAATATTAGACCTGTGCGCCGCCGCGCACCGCCGCCTCGACACTTATCGACGTACGCCGACGCCGGTCGGTGTCGGCGGCGCGCCATACGCCGTTGGCTCCACGCCGCCGAATTTCGTATTTCACGCCGAATGTTTGGGCAACACAAAATCACATTATCGGTGCGTTTGCATTTGCCGAACCAAGGCAGCCTATCAAGCATTAATTAAATAATATACCTTTAGCAGATTTGTTTAATTTTATCCTGTCACTTTAACACGCTTTGCGTATTTAAATGTTAATCATCCAAAACTTCTTGGTACAGATCTACAAATTAATGAACGGCGATTAACTCTAATCTCATATGTAACTTCATGTGAATAACCTCATTCTGTCCATTGGGTGGTTCATCATCTTTTAATGGTTGGAATGTTACATATCTTAATTGGTCCAGTGCTTACACACTCAGTTTTTTTTATATAGCCGCAAATTCCACACAGCCTTTAGCCTAGCAAAATAAAACTGATATCCCGGCAAAAAATAACGTTTGTTAGCTGGTTTCGCAAATAATTTGCTGATTTTCAGCAATTTTGACGAAATCTTGGCAAAAACACGTTTGTTGGGGCTCGGCTGTGCGAATCTCGGTAAAGTTTAACAAATTGCTGAGATCCGGAAAAAATACACTACAAATCAACACCTAATGAATGTTGGATTTGATTCCCAGTCTGGTATGATTTTTCAGCTTCCCTGGGCATGGAGTATCATTTGTTAGCTCTGATATGCGAATGCAAAACTGAATTCGCTGGAGCTGGAGCACGATTGGCACATGTACCATCAAATTGACATTTCATTCATCTTCCTTGTAATTGCTAGAATTGTTTAAAAAATTGGTTTCGATTTATTTAGATAAACAATTTCTTGATTTTCTTGAAATAATTTGCATGAAGTCCTGGAGGAAGCTCTGAAGCTCTGAAGAGAATATCGAAGAAAATTCTTAGAGCCTGAAGATTTCTGAATTTATCTCCGTTGTAATTTCTGGAGGATTTTCTGAAGGAATCTCTGGAGAAAATCATGAAGGAATTCTACGAGAATGTCCAAAAAATTGTTTAAGTAAGTATGTCAGTAATCCTTTGAGAACTGCTCTAGAACTCGTACGGAGATAGGTATCTTAAAATTCGTCCTACTGTTTTGGAAAATGGTGTTGGAATTCCGAAGGAATTACTAGATTAATTTCCGAGGGAATGGAATGTTGTAAATACCTGGAAAATTCCATGGAATTTTAAAATAATTTCGAAGGAATTTTGTAGATTTTTAAAGTATGTATATGTGGTTATCCATCACCCTGGCTTGAGTCTTTCGCATGCGCTCCCTGAGTACAATCAATTTAATTACCATTCTGCTTTCAATGCACTTCTGTATGAAGGGCAAGCAACGGAGGTGGGAACCGTAACCAGAACACTTACGTGAAGCCGGGGATAGAGAGAATCTCCTTTCAGCAATGTAATCCACAGACTAATAAATAGATTAAATCTTTTTGAGTTTTCCGAGGGATGGCTTCTTAAGAAGGGCACGTCGAGTCCATTAGTGCAGGGAAGTGTACCCATCTACATGGTAGAAATTATTTAAAGTATTACTAAAAAGAAATTCTGGAGGAATTCTTTATGGAATGGTCAGTTGAATCTTATATGAATTTTTGAAGGAATTTCCAGAAGAATTCCTTGAAATTTCTAGGTCCTAAGTTCCAAGCAATTCTGAGGGAATTTAAAAGAAAAGCCTTGTGGAGTTTTAGAAATCAAGAAATTTTGTGGGATTGCTGACAGGTTTTAGAAGGTATTTTAGGGTGAGATTCTTGATGCCTACCGAATTAATTCTGAATATTTTTCTAGGGAATTACTTAAGGTATTTATAAAAAAATCTGTGAAATTTTCAAAGAACTCGTGCAAGAAATTCCAAAGAATTGTGAATCTCGAATATCTGGAATCTTGATATTTTGGGATTTTCTTGGCATGCAGTCTTGATTCTGAAGAAAACGAGTTTGTTCTACTACTGTCCGGACTTTCGAAAAAAATTCCTGGAGAATTATAGAATTTCTGTGTACATACCAATAGCTATTTGTTCGTGAAATCACAACATTTCTTCTTAAATTACTTTCAAATTCTTTCGGATATTCTTCAGAAATTCATTTTTTTATTCTTTATTATAGAGTTGATGTGATACTTTTAGTACTTATATGACTGAAAGAGCGATAATAGTCAAACAAAATTTATTATAGAGGTTTTCAGCCTGTTCACCTCTTTGAAATTCATTTAAAAATTGTGTTTGAAAATCTTTTGGGTTCTCTTTCGGTTATTCCTTCAAGAATTGAATCGGAAATTCCTCAGGAGGTCCTTAGGAAATTCCTTCAATAAACTATACAAATTCATACAAATAATTCCGGAAGAATTTATTTGGAGAATTTATAAAATACGAAGAAATTTCCAAAGGTATTTGAGCGTTAAACTCATTTTCAATTAAAAAACACTTAAACAAAGGTTCAAAAAATTAAAGAAATGTACAATGAAATTTTGAAGATTTCAAGAATGTCTGAAGGTATTCTCGAAAGAATTCTTAAAGAATTTTAAAAGGAAATTTTCGAAGTGATACAGGAATTTCTGGAATTTCTGCTAAAGGAATTTCCGGAGGAATGTGAAAATTCCTATAGGAAATTCGAAAGAATTCCTGAAAAGTTCTAAATAATTCAGAAAATTTCGAATCAAAATATCTTCTTAGAGTTTCGAAGAAATTTTGAGAATTGCAAGAAATTTCTAGTTGAAATCCAAAATTCATGAAGAATTAAAAACTAAATCGAATTCGAGACCGTTCTTCTAAAGGATTTCGGATGTATTCCTCAAACAGTGTCCGGGTATCCATGTGAAATTCATGAAGGAGTTTCCATGGGTTTTCTAAAAAATTCTTAAAGATTTCCGAAGGAAAAAGATTTCAAATGAATTTCGAAAAAATCCAAACAATCCTAAAGTAATTGAGAATTTCTAAAGTAATTGAGAATTTCCTGAAGGAATTTTGAAGAAATTTGGAAAGAATTTCGAAGCAATTTTTCAAAGTGTAGTAAGTTCTGAGAAGGAATTCATAGGAAATTCATTAGTTTACCAAAATTCCTTTTCGAATTTTTCAGGAATATCTTGAGAATTACGATTTTCTGGATTTATACGATACTCCACTGAATTTATGTGCTGGATCGATATCCTGGTAGTACCGCCGCCGACTACCCGCCGTGTAAATGACCACGCCGCCGTTCGCAAATACTTCGCGCACAGGTCTATTAATATCATTGATATACAAAATACTAGGTGGACCCTACACTGCCTTGTGGAACTCCCAAATCCAACTCTTTTGCTCTGATTCCTTACCTCGGTATAAAGTTCTTGTGTTCTAACGACAAATATGCCTGAAACCACTCAGTACTTTTCCAATTAATTCCTCAGTGTAGATCATTTGGTCTGTCTATAGTTTCAAAATCCTTTTCAGGTCTAAAAATACCGCAATTATCACTTTTTATCCTCAAGGCTTGCTTCCACTTGAATAGCATAAATTAGCGCGTTTCGAAAGAATGTCGTTCGGAACAATGATTTTTCATCCAATAAAATATTTTTTGTCAATAAAATCCATTAACTCGTCCTTCGAATCTTCAAAAACTTTTTCATATAACGGAACATATTCATCGGTCTCTATCTATACTCTAAAACTGCCGGTGGATCTCCGAAGGAATTCCGTAGGAACTGCCGGATGCTCTCAAAACTCCCAGAATATTTCAGGAGAAACTCATAGAAGAATTCCTGAGGATCTCCGGAGAACTCCAGAGACACTGTCGGAGGCACTTCGGAGGAATTTCCAGCATTCAGAAGAAAAAATATCCTGAAAAAAAGCCTGAATGATTTCCTGGAAGAGCTACTGATGGAACTCCCGGAGGAATTTCCGAGAACTCGGATGAACTGCCGGTGGAATTCCGGAGGAACTTCCGGAGAATTTCTGAAGAAACTCGGAGAGAATTTTCAAAGGAACTCGGAGAACTACGTGAAACTACCAGAAGAATTCTCGACTAGAAAATTATGAATATCTTCTATAGATTAAGCTCGTCTAGCTGAAACCTTTGTAGTGGATGAAGCTGGACCATCATCATCATCAAGGCTCCCGAGAATTCTTGAGAAGCTCCAGAGAAATGGAGGAATTATTGGAGGAACTACGGTGGAACTCCTGGAAAATTTCTGAGGAACTTAGGAGAATTTCAGAAACTCCTGAATATCTCCCCGTGGAAATCATGAGGCTTCCACCGAGTTCTTTCAGGTTTTCTTTGAAACAATCTGGAAGTCCTCTGAAATTCCATTGTTGATTCAATTTTCGGTATAATTTATAAATTTTGGAAAAAGAACAAGAATGAAAACTAACATTTTGTGAACTTTACGAGTTACTGTTTGAGCGGATATGATGTGGAAAGATGGATGTGATGATGTAAGTTGCATATGTGCCAGTGTAGTATCATACCAGCAAATAAGCGCCGGAGCGTCAATGCGTTGCTGCCTCCTCAAATTGCGATACAGTCTCTTTGCAACTAGCTTTCTTTTCTTGGTTGGCTAATTCTATCAAACCAGCCAAAAATGGACTCAATCAAGGACGAAAAAATCAAAAGAAGAGTACTTCCATGCTAGAGGTTTCTTTGATACGCATGCAGAAATAACTTCCAAAATTGGTGAGATCAACCATTTCCTCTCATAACTATTTCAGTATCAAATCACGAACGACTTGTCTCTTTTGTGGACGAGGATTCATCGTCGATTTGACGAATTTGATAGCGGATCCACGCAAACCAGCACCATTGAGAGGGAAGTCCATAAACCACGTAATCCAAATTTTGACATTTTCAACCCTCTCTAGTAGACTATCGTAGTCTCTTCTGAAACCCCTAGAGGTACGTGAACTTTCCAAATTTTAAAACATATATATTTGTACAACGCAATGATATTTGTTGTTCAATTATTTTAATCTATTTTAGCATGAAACATTACAATAAAATTATTTGAATACAGTCTGCGAATTGTTGTGTTGAACACTGCAATGTAATGTATAGAGATATGTAGGATTAGATCCTTTCTTCATTTCGTAAACCAGTAGTGTTCAAATTCAATAGGGTTGAAACACTATATTACACCGCGTTAAAAGGAACTAAAATTACCTTTAAACCGAAACATTCCGCATATTCTAGAAAGATTTGAGAGCAGATAGAACCTATTCTTTTTTTAGCATGGATAGATAATTATAATGATGATTGCCTAATCTATGAGAGTACAAGTGTTCCGAATTTAATTTAAACCCAGTTTTTCAATACCACTGTGGTAAATGGTAAGATACAACAACTATTTAAAATATATATATACATATAATGAAATAATCAGGCGGTAGCATAATCAGGGAGGCTTACTGTTAGTGATGACCTCAGGACATGAAATACCAGGCACTATGAATGGGTCACTGGAGCTGCAGTAGAGCTAGCACTTTTCTCTGGATTAAATCTGACTGTTTTAACAGACAGCTTTCTTCCATAACATCACTGTCAGACAGGTGAGTTGATTTGTACACACACACATTTCATTATAAATTTTCTATGAATTCCTGGGCAATTCTTTAAATTTCACAAAAAAACATTCGAAACTTTCACGGAAAATTTTATGGAATTTACAAGAAATTCGAAGCTTTCGTGAAATTCTCGAGAATGTTTACTCATCAATCTGCGAATTTCCAGGAATATTCTTTGAATTTTCAGAAATTTCTGAGAAACAGCATGAAAGAATCATCTGCAGGATTCCTGCAGAACTTATAAAGTAATACTACGATTCATAAAACCTGAACAATTTGGCCCCCTCTAATCGAAATCCTGGCTACGCCCATGAAACTAGAATTTATTATTCATGCCCTCTTAGTTTACTTAAGACTTATATATTACTTCACAATTTACATAGAAATACCTCAAAATATTTCAAACAAAGTTATTTAGACACGTTTTCTATATAAAGTTTTCATACAATTTTTGTGACAATGTTCATCATCAAGAAGTCCCGGAATTCATATTTCATAAATCACGTTCCAATTATTGAATTCAGAACATTTCTTTTAGCCCTATGTATATTAAAATGTAGGTTCAAAGTAAATTTTATTTGTTTTTTTCTTCGATTCTCCTGACGTATATACTTGATTCAGAAAATTCGACGACTACTCCTGCCAGCCGCCTTCTCATCATGGAACTGCTTTTCTTGGATTAAGCCAGATTAATTTGATACCAAATTTCCAATCACACTTCCTGATTTGGTATTTGAGCGAAAATTTAATTCCTGACTGTACGGTCATCGAGGCATCGGATCCATCGTTCCTCTTGATAATCATCATCCTGCTCTAGACATTACTATTGCAAATGCTGTCATTAGCTTTGACGATACAGATATCGATGGCTTGAATTTCGCAAGACTGATTTCCAAACACTCCGACGCAGTTTGTCCTCGATTCGACTGGGCGCTTGAAAGACTTGGACATCGACTCAGCAGTTAACCGTTTCAACTGTTTTCACGGTGTGTATCTGCATCCGTACCAGCGCCAACCTCCAAGAAAACCACCATGGACGAACGCTACTCACGCAATCTAAAACGGCACGCGTAGGCTCTTGCGCTCTTGCTAATCGTCGTTGTACTATAACTAAAAGGAACTTCTCAATTGACTGAGGACAAATGCAACCTTTTTGCTAGCACTTCTCGTCCGTCTCGCAGTCTTCGCGTCTAAGCTGACATTTTGGGTGCATTAGTGTACCTGACGGCGCTTTCGGTCATCGACCTTTTCACGTTGAGACTCATGGTTGTTTCGGTTTTATAGAATCAAATCATCATTTTCTGCTGGTCCTAGCAATTCCTTCGGCAGTGTTAAAAAATGTCGAATTTTGGCCACCCTCTTACTATTCAACCTATCACTTCGTCAGCAAAATTCCACCAATGGAAATGCTCCATGTTTATGTATTTAAAAAGGCAAAAGTGGAAGAAACTATCGGGCATCACATCCTCGGAGTTGAATCGAAAGTGTTCGAGTCGTGATCTATGAGAGTTGTTCGCTGCATGCAGTATATCAGCCCATGCCAACACGGATTCTTTCCTGGTCGATCTGTGGAAACGAACCTTGTAAGCTTCCTTCGTTTTATGGACAACATGTGCAAAAGTTTCCGGTTGATGCCGTGTACATGATCTCTATCAGCGTTTGATAAAGTCAATCACGACATACTGTAGCATTAGAAAACTTGGATGCTCTGCAACATTCTGCACTGTACGTTCCTAGGTGAACGCCAAGTAATCGTAAATATGAAACCACTCATCTCGTTGTTTTTCGAATGGCTCCGAGTCCCCAGAAGCACGCTTGGTCCATTGTGTTTTCGCTTTCGTGAATGATGTTACCTTCTCCCGCAGCGTGGAGGACTGCTGTTGTTTGCGGACGATCTTAAAATTTACCTCGTTGTTCGAAACTGGCGGACTGCCTGAATTGCAAAACGTTTAGATATCTTCAATGATTGGTGGATCGAAACATGATGGTTCGCCATCGCTAATCAATGTATGCTTTTCTGTCGCACTGTAGATACCATGATCTTCGATTATAATATTGCGGTACTACTCTACAACGTGTCGACATATCAAAGACCTCGGTGTCATATTGGATGATAGGTTGACCTACAATCGTCACTTATCTACTACTATTGACAAAGCGAATCGTCAGTTCATTCATGCTCAAATTTCAGTAATTTCGAGATCCTTTGTGTTTCAAAGCACTCTACTGCTCATTAGTGCGGTCTCATTTAATTTGCTTCAGTTGTTTGAATCCTTATCAAGCCATGGCGGCTCGTTTGGAAGCTGTCCAGCATAAGTTCGTCCACTACACTACGCCATCTCCCTTGAGGGACTCGCTCAATCTTCCACCATACCGATCGTTGTCGCTTACAGGACTGGATACTCACGGCAAGCGAGAATGCTCAAGCTTTTATCGCTAATTGCTCTCTGAATACGATGTCCAGTTGTTGACAATACAACTTTACACTTTCTCATACTCCGGCCTGAGATTTATTGAGAAGCAGTTCAAAGCACGAACTATATGCCCAACAGCTGCTTCTCGCGTATGATTCGTCGCTTCAACGAAGGAGCCATTTATTTCACTTCACATCAACGCATCAGATTCGGTATTGTGGAAGATATTTTAATGACTGACAATGTTCCAAATAGTAATTAAGTTTTCATGATGAACCATACAGTCAGATGAAATATAAATAAATAAATAAATAAATAATATATTACATTCGAATCTTTAATTTCCAGTAAAATTACAAAATAATCAATTAGGGTAACAGTATTTTGGACCGGCTCATATTTTGGACCACCTAGCTGAATTTTGATTTATTTCTACAAAACTAAATAAAACATGCAATATTAGTTTTATTGCAAAAGAAACTATCCATATGGTATCTCCTACATTTGTTTCTTTATAAAATATAGCCATTATTAGAATATTTTCACGTATTTACCCATTCCGGCTAGATTAGACCAAAAACCAAGACGATATTGTAAATGGAATTCAACTTAAAAAGCTTAAGTTTATTTGTACATAGATTTAAAACATGTAATGATGTTGTTGACTATTAGAACCTAATTGAAGCAGTTTCAGACCTGACAAAACATTCCAAGTTTAAAACTGTATTCTGAGGCATGTCAAAATAGGATCATTTCATTGGGCAATACGTAACTTCTAG